>NC_139019.1:74264774-74563795 GCF_964374135.1 Grampus griseus
GTATGGTGATGGGGTCAGGCCTTGGGAGATGGGGTTAGTGCTGGAAAATGTGGAGAAGAAGAGGACACTGTATTGCCTCCTTCGCTAGCAAGTTATTATCTGAAGTTGCTCACAAAAAGTACTCTGAAATATAAGCCAACAAAGTTCAGGATGTATTTTTTTCTTCCAATCACTGTTGACCACATTTCAATGCCTAGAGTTGTTAATGTTATAGAACTAGATATTCTTAATCACTTATATTATTTTCCAAAAATATGTGTCAGCCATTTCAGAAAATGTAAAACAGACTGTTGGCAGATTTCTAGACAATATTTTAAAGTATATTTCCTTCCTGATTTTTCCAGAAATGAAGTTCTCTTGAATATTACTTTTCTTCTGCTACTCATTGAAGTATTGAAATATTAAAACTTGCTTCTTGCAAGTGTATATTATAGACTTTTTAAAGGAAGACAGTAATTTGATTAAGCTCCATTGCTGAAATTAATTTGAAGCTAGGAAAAATTATAAAACATTTTTGCTACAGCAATTTTGGGGAATTGTATGTAGCCCTTGACAAGTTTTCAAACTGAACAGAAATATCCGCCTTGTTAGAGAATTTTTAAATGTCCTGGCTAAGTTTTCTTTAATTATTTTGCCCCTTCTGTCAGCTGTGTTATTGCCCTACTGGTTTAAAGGTTAAACAAAGTACTAGATCTGTCAAAGTGAGTGAAACCAACTGGTGAGGAGCCATCAAAAGGTAATCAGGGCTAATAGGTACATAATGGCTATCAGGGTCCTGTTTGCACTCAGATACATCACCACAGACAGAACACAGCTTTCACTCACTGAGGTCCTTGTTAAAGAAAACATGGAGCAGTCCAGACATTCTGTGGTTAAAACCAAGTGAGCAGGCAGATCTCACTCCCTTACCCCACCCTCAGGATAAAAAGCTGATGAAACTCAAGCTCTGAAAGCAATAGATTGAAATTTGCATTTGCATGGTGAAACTATCATTTCAGAACAGAATTTACAAACTGTGCCCTTACCCTGTGTTAATTTAAAAATTAATAGGATTCTCACAAAAGCCATAGGCTTAATTCAAAGATACCTGATAATCTAGTGTCTTTCACAGGCCCTTTTAAAGCAATATTTACACCAATACCTGATTTAAGCAAAATAAATCAGATAAAGGAAGCATAGATGAACGAATCTTATAGGGTACTTGGAGTCCAAAATTATTCTTCCTACATTTTTTTTTTGGTGCTTTTGATACAGTTTCATAAATTACTGCTTTTCCTAACCAGCTAACAAAGTAAGCTCTAAGTCTTATTAGCTGTTCCCTAGAACAACATCTACATTATAACTGCTGGCTTTGTGTGATCTTACTGCTTCATCATTTTGACAATTATCTGTTGTGGCTTCAGTGCTTGCAAAGCTTAGTGTAAAAAATAATGCAGGGCATTAAAGTATTTACTTACTATGTGGTGAAACTAATTCTTAGTAGTTCTTGCAAGAGCTGCCAGGAAATAAAATCTAAGATACACATCAGAAACAATGGGCCGCTTATAGTAATAGTTGAATCTTTTGGAGGCCAGTGAGTAAGCTCCGAATAAAGGTTTATTTTTCGATTATATGTATCCATGCATCTTGGAGTTTAACATAATCCTCATGAATAACACCACCACCACATGTATCTTCACTTAAATTAAGTAAGGTCTGGGGACTTCCCTGGCAGTCCAGTGGTTAAGACTCTGCGCTTCCAATGCAAGGGGGCATGGGTTCAATCCCTAGTGGGGGAACTAAGATCCCACATGCTGCACAGTGCAGCCAAAAATAAAAAGTAAATAAAATAAATTAAAATAAATTAAGTAAGGTTTGTACGGACTGTTTCAGAATTGAGTTCAGAGTTTGCAGAACTAGGGAAACGGCAGCACAGTGCTTCTCAGCACAGAAAGCTTTGAGAGACAATCATTTGAGTTCTCCCATTGGGTTGCTAATGCCAGGAAACTTTGTTCAAGTAAAATGATCTAAACAAATCAGAAGTCAATACAAGTAAAAAGAGGAGAAATATCTAATAGCACCAACTCTTACCCATCCCACCCCACCACGTTTTAGGGATTTCAGAAAAACAAATGTGAGTTAAAGCTATGGTAGCTTTGTCAGCCCATGTCCTTAGCCTCAGATCACTCTCCAAGTTAACAGACTTCCAAGAGTCATATTTTCATAGACATTACTATCAATCGTTGTGTTATATTTTATAACGGAATCGAAACCCTAAGGTTCCCTCTTACCAGTTAAGCAGAACCTTTTTTAATGCATTTTGTTCTGCTGTGTTTCCAAGAAACTTCCACTTTGTTTGAAACCTGATTTAAATTAGCCCTTCCAAGCATTCTCACAAGGAGGTCAAGATCTTAATCTCAGAAAGTTTGGGGATTTTTCTTGTAGAGTCATTGACAAATTCTCCTTCATCAGATCAAAACCCCCAGTGACAGGTTCACTCTTCGATTCTGTGCTTAACTTATACAATATAAATTTCTTAGATCTGATTAGAATTTACCACACACACACACACATCATGGGTTAGCATTACAGGCAAGTTTAAATAATATTCCCTTGCAAAAAATAAATCTACTTCAGATCTTCCCCAAACTACAGGAAAGTCTAGATTGAAACAAGACTGTTAATTATGGTTATCTTATTAATTTATATTGACCAAATACAGGGTTTTTTTTTCTTCTTTCTGCATTAGCATGTGTGTGTGTACACACCTATGAAGGATAGTTCTAATATTTAAGAAGAGTAAAAATTAATCTACAAGATGGGATAGAAAAGGGATGAAACATGCGTCTACCACACCAAAATATTCACGCAAGAGGCTATTCTGGTACATTAAATCCCCACTCACTTTATAGGGTTATATCTGTGATCTTTTGAGAGCTAATGATGATATTCAAATATAAGTTCCTGGTGGAATCCGTCACTCATTTTCATTTTGGCATGAATTAGTTTATTAGTTGCATGGTTCTAGGGAAATGGAATCAAGACAAGTATGTTACGGAAAGGTCAAGAGAAAGATTTTTCCTAAGAATTGTGGGCTTAGGTACACTACCTCACTGGAGAGAGGGCGTAGGAGCTCAGCATATAGGTGCAAATTGATTCTAGATTGGAAAAAGGAGTCCATAGTAAAATGAGGCAATGATTCACTAAGAACAAATTTGTCCACCTCATATTTTATCCTATCATTATGTACAGTTTTTCTTCCCTCTTTCTCTTTCTCTTGCACATGTATCAATCTAGATATATACATATGTTAGTCAGACAATAATCCCATGAGTACTTTCATAATATTTTTATTTTCATGATTACTATTTGCAAATATCTTTCTTGATTATACCTGTTTAATAATTTATATGCAAACAGCAGTTACATTATATAGGCCAACATGTCTATTCTTCTCCTCAAATAATACACAACTTTATTCCTAGTTCTCTCTTCTTTTGGAAAGAAATCAGTTATTAATATATGTATGCCAGTACTTATTGACATGAATGCAAGTTTATAAAAGATGGTAAGTTAGACGAGGGATATATCCTGATTTAATACAATTAAATACAATTACTGATACTCAGGAAACACTGTTGACTAGTGATTTTTTTCTTAAATCACATCTCAGATACTTATAAATATTAAATTCTTTATTATGAAAAGCCACCTATTAGACCATTTCATGGGTTTACTTTATTAATGTGCCATTAATATTACTAAGCTATTAATGGCAGCCTACTTTCAATAACAATTTTTTTATTCTGAAATGTTTGAAATCACTTTGAAGCTTTAATCTTCTCAACAGTTCTTTACTATTTCTCCTAAAGGATTTCAACACATTAAAAACCCTGACTTCTGAAACACAGAGGTGGTGGGGAGACAATGATCTCATGTTAAACATGAGGTGGTTTTCCTTAGTGACAACTGCAATGAAAGCATGTGTATCACAATATTTTCACTGAATCCCACCCACTCCACCACTCTGTGGTGTTTCAGAAAACAGGAAGACACTGACAATATAATTTTATTACCCACTCGGGCAACATTGTATGTCATGAAACTCATTGAGAATAACTGGTAATGTCTTCTCTTTTTGCTGAGTGTAAGTTCTGGAGAAGAAGGAGGAACAAAATGAGTGTGTTGACTGTAAAAGCAGCCCAATATGTTTCACAGATAAGTCTCTCCAGAATATGGGTCAGTTTATAACAGTTAAATAACATCAAAAGATCTGAGGCTTAAGTACAGAGTACCCAGAGCAAAAGAGATAGTTATAAATAGAATCATTTCTATATATCAAACATAAAAAAGCAGGGGTGGGGGGAGCTTTTATAGAACAAGGAAAAGTGAAAAGAGTTCTATTGATTTATTTTGAAATGGCCCTTTCCCTGTCCTTTCAGTATAATGTTCTTATTGGCATTACCCCTGGATTGGCATGGGAAAATCTGTTGTTGTCCCCGGGGGGAAAAAATTTGTCACCTGTAAGCCATTAGGCGTGGGATGAAAATCAAGCCTGGAAACTGCCAGTGGTTCTCCGTTTAATTTTAAAGGAGACGGGAACAAGTGAGAGGCAGAGAGTGACTCAATGAATCCAAGACCCAAAAAAGAACCTTTGGGACTCCATGCATTTAATCAGCACCACCGTGTTGCTTGAGCTGACACCTGCAGAATGTGTTGCTTTGTCATGTGTTCCCTTGTAGAATAAATGGAACTTCTGGAAGTGAATCTACAGGGATTGGAATTATAAAACCATAGTTAATATTAATATTTAATCAGCAAAAGTACAATTATATCATCTCTTCACAAGATGAGAATATTCCTGTATTTAGAAAAATATCCCAATTGGCCATCTCCAATCGTTTGAGTTAAAACTCAAAATCAAAGGTTTCCACAATTTTTTTCAGCATATTGGAATGGTAGGGGGAGGTAGAGTCTAATGGTGGGATTTTGATAGCTTCTGGAATGCTGAGTTTCTATGTGTGATAATTGCCCTGTCATCAAATGTAATTGCTCATGACTTGAAAAACAGTAAAAAGACTATTGTATAAAGCATTCATATAGAAATTTAAAAGTCAGAGCAAAGAGCAATTTTATAGCTTCTCTTGCGTCAAGCACTTCAACTATTGTATTTGCACTTTAATTCTACCTCAGTTGCACTTAGAAATTACGAAATGGGCTTCCAGCCATCCTTATTATCTAGCATGGGGTCTCAGAAGTGTCCCAACAAAATGGATTTTAAAGTCCACTAAGTGCATTGCAGGAAATTGATCCAAATTAAATGCCTCTTATTATGCAATGACCAGTGTGTATCGCTCTTAAATTTGTTAATAAAGATTTTAGAAATATTTATAAATATTCTGGTATTTTGGGGCCTCATTTACAGAGAAACCCTTCCAAGATTTGTTCCATGTTGGTAATACAAAACACATTTAGAAAAACTAATGTCCTCATTCAAAGTAAAATATCTGACATTCAGTAAAATCTCACCGTTCAGTAAAATATCCAACATTCAGCAGTGTCTTCAGTAGAGCTGACAGCTACAAACCATGTTTCTTCCTCTTATTTCTCAAATTCCTTTCCAAGCAAACACTATAGTCTTCATCTCTCCCCTATCTCCAGAACGTTTCTCCATTAATTACCCACTTATTTGTCAGTATCTTCTTCCTCTCCACTGGTTCACTCCCCAACAATTGTAAATAAAAACCAGTTTCTTTCGTTAATAGAAAATAACAAATATTTGTACACAAAAGTTTATAGCAGCACTATTCACAATAGCCAAAGGAAGAAACAACTCACATGTCCATCAACCGATAAATGGATAAACAAAATGCAGGATATCCATAAAATGGAATACTCTTCAGCCCTAAAAAGGAACAGAGTGCTGATATACACTACATATGATAAACCTCCAAAACATTCTACTAAGTGAAAGAAGTCAGAAACATACTGTATGACTCCATTTAAACATATTATCCAGAATAGGTAAGTCCATAAACACAGAAAGAAAAGTGGTATCAGGGCCTGGGGAAGAGGGGAGCGGGGAAAATGGGAACAGTCACTGATGTTAATTATTCATTTTGTCCTACTTATCAAATCCCTAAGAACACCTATTGTATCTTTAGTGCACTAGAGTCCCTTCAAAGTGGGGACTATGTCTGTCTTGTTCACTCATTCATGACCCAGTATCTAGGATAGTCCGTAGAAAATAGGTACTTAATATTGATTGAATTAAAGTTTATTAGAAATTTCTTTTTTTACTTTCCTGCAGCATTTGACATTATTGAGCACTCTCTCCCTTCTTGACTTCTATGCCACCACCAATCTGGATTCTGCCTCACCCAGCACTGTCTCCTTTTTCCTTTCCCTGCACCCCAAACCTTGACGTCCCGGGATTCCATCCTCCCTATGTTCTTATCTGATTTTATTCCACGTGCTCACCCAAAGCAATCTCGTCCACCTTCCCACTTTCACCTACTATTGATCAATCTCAGTTTTTTTTCACTTATCACCTCAATAAATTTTATTCATCTTTCAGGTCTCAGGTCAGTTGGAGCTTCCTCTGGAAATCCGACTCTGAGGCCCTTCCCATCAGCCTTGAAAGAAAAGATTAGGTGTCATTTTCTTGGTTTGTTTTCTCTTTATGTCACTGTATACGCACACTTCTGTGGACCTACCACATTGAAAGGCATTTTATTCCTTACTGTCTTTCTCTCCACCTAAGCTTCATAAATGAGAACGAGGATTATATCTTGCTCGCTACTATACCTCCAGTGCCTAACACATAATGAAAAAACTGGTTAACAGATGAATTTATGTGTAGCTCTAAGCTCTCTTTCAAGAACTCGTATGGAATACTTATAACTGCTTATTGGGTCACCTCTGGGTGACCTACAGATACTCCAAACTTGGAGATGAACTTATTGTCCCCACTCACACCCCTGCCAAACTTTCTAAATTCCTATCACAATACACCGCCATCCCCCAGGTTAACTAACCTAGGTATTTGAGAATTACCTTGGCGTTTCTTCTCCTTCACTCCCCATACTCAGACTCTAGATCCTGTTGTTCTGGCTCTTTTTTAATATCCATTCCCTATTCCCAATTGCTCTGCCACTACATCAGCTCTGATTCTCATCCACTATGTCTCTCCTGGATTATGACAAAAACCCTTGAAATTTGTCCTCCTTCACCCAGTGTTCACCCCTCCCAACCTAGCCTCCTCACTGGCACCGGAGTTGTCTTTCTGAACAGATCACATTTTGTCACAGCTTAAAAATCTTCAGTTCCTCCTCATCACCTACACGATAAAGAAGAAACACCTTCACATAACTTAGAATCTGCCATAAGACCTGGTTGTTCTAGCTGTATCTCCCATCTCTTTCCATCAACATACCTTACCCTCCAGTCCATACTGAACTAGTCTTTGCTTACAAAACCTACAAAACCCTTTTATGCCTCGACATCTGCACATGTTCTTACAAAATTTTTGCTCATCTTTCAAGACCCAACACAAAGACCCTAATCTCTCTGAGGCATTCCCTGGCCTTTCCAGAAAGAGTTCCTCCCTCTTTGTTCACTCATAGAGCGCCATCACAATGTATTCTAATTATCACTTTGCACTGATCACATTATAATTATTTCTTTCTAAGGCTTTCTCCCCAGCCTCTAAAAGCCAGCTCATTTTGTACAAGCCTTCTTGGCTTCTATTGCAGTGCTGGATATAGACTAGATGCTCAATGAGTGTTTGATGAATGAATGAGTGTATGTGTGTATACATACATGTATTTATTTACATATATACATACATATAATACATTGAATATGAAAGTAAATTTGATTATATTTGATTTAAAGTATATTTGTAATTTAATACATCTGTGAATTTGTAAGTAAATGTTACACATTCTGAAATAGTTATTAAAGAATTCACACTATGGACAGATGGTAAAGAATAACTGAGAATCCTGAAGGATACATATGTGCTCACACACCCTCCTTCATTCTCTCTGCCTCGCTTATGCCTTCCTGGCCCTACCAAGCCTGTCACTTTTCATCTTCCCACCCTGCCAATTCCCGTGATCAGAGAAGACAAACTGAAAAGGGTGCCATTGGAGAGGGTAAGGGGTACAGAAGGTCCATGAAGTCTTAGAGGCTTGGAAAGTGTACTGTTCTATATTTTCTAAAAAAGCAAATGCTAGGAAAAGCACCCCTATTAACCAATTCTGACAGCTAATGAATTTCCAAATGTTCATCTATCAGGTCAAGTCATAGATTGAGACATGCAGCAAATTTCACAAGGAAAAAACAAGCACTCCATATTTCCCATTTTATCTCTGCCTGCTTCGACTTAGAGTACATGTTTGTTTTTCCCTTTAGCACCTTTAGAAAGAGCTTTTGTTTGTTGTCTGTTTGTTTTTCTACCTGTGACACTTTATTGCTCACAAAATAGTTGTTAATGATCAGAATATAAAGTCATATGTGTTTATAAGGTTTCAGTATCACTCCAAATAATCTGAATTTAAAGAGAGTCCTCTTTGTTTTTCAAATAATGAATATTATGACAGCTATTATAGGTGATAAAAACATCCAAGGAAAAATCTAATGTTATGAGGGAATAAGGTTTGGGGCTACATAAAACACACTAGGAAAAAAAACCCTGCTAATTAGAGGATCTTATCAATGGTTTTAAATCTGTAATTGAGATACCAAAAAATCTAAAATCATCTAGATTCGAAAATCCAAAAGTTATCTTGAGAGATGAAAACCAGGCTAAAACAATTAAATTATCAGATGTTTATGAAAACAGTTCATCACCAATTAATTCATTTGTTATTAATGCACTATATCCATAGTGGAAAAGCCCATCTATTTAATAATTTAGATCAGAAAGAAACACTAAGATTTAGAAGAAAAGTATAAATATCCAAATAATTGTCTTGGGAAGCAATTTAGAAAAGTAAGGCTTAGTTACTTTTATTGCTATTAAGCTTTCAATTCATTCTTAATTACTGTCAACAAAAATTAATGAATGTCTTCTCATTTTTTTTTTTTATGCTTAAATAACAACAGCACCAATCAACAACAACAAACACAAATAATCATGGCACTCTGGTCTCCCAAACCTGATATTACCCTGGAGGGGTCATTTCAAATCTGTGGATAGTACTATAGATCAAGGTGGCATAACTACTAAATAAGTTCCACAAATGAGGCTATTGAAACAAATAATAAAAGCAATAAAATTAGATTTATTTCTGAGCAGAGAGAATTGAAAGAGAGAATGAAAAGCAGGAAGGAGATGCTATGAAACTGAATTTCAGATAAACCTATTATAGATGAGGGGGACTTGTTGCCATGTGATCGTTCCTCATACCCCGTGTCCTTAACTTCTATTACTGTGAACACTCCATTTCTTTAAAATAGTGTCACACCATTTTTTTTTCAAGATTAATATATAAAAGAGTAAAAGATTGCTCCTGGGCTAGGACCCTGTAAGCTAAGTTTCAGCCTGGAGCGCATTTTTATAGCTGAGTTATAAACCTTTGAAAATAGGTGTTTAGAATGGAAATGTTAAGAGACCCCTAACTGTAGTGGCACAAATAGTCCTGGCATCATTCATCTAGAAAAGGTATATAGGCAGCTACAGTATTAAAGTTTACACTTCAGATAAAGGAGCCTGAACGTGGTCAGGTTGTATTCTACCAGGGATTTAATCGCCCTTCAGAAATAAGTTATGGTGATGGGTGGCAGGGGGTGGAAGTGGGTCAGGGAATAGAGGGAAAGAAAGGTTGATATGTTATTCGGATGTTATTCTTATCCTGAGGTGTCATGGAAATCTCTTATGACAAACGGAGCTAACTAAAACTGCCAGCAACAAATAATGATGGGAATTATTACATTGTAATGAATCTCTATTGCTCTTAAATCATTCAATGCTATTCAATATATTGCTTAAATAAAGTTAGGTTGCCCTTATAAAAAAGCATTTTTTGATCCAGAACACATTATGTCCATATACCTGTAGAAGAAAACAAATTTCATTTGTACAGTAGTTGAAATAAAATAATGGAGCAGTTAGAATCTTCTAGATTGTCTACCTTTCTCTGTTTCCTGTTTGGAAATGAATTTTTATGTTCTTAAAGGTAGCAGTTCCATGATAAGTTTTGCCTAGTTTACATCGTGTCTTTTAATATTTGGGCTATATTTCACAGCATACCTTCTGGTTGCCAAATATATCTTTCTTCTGATATAATTTATCTCTTCCCTGAAGTTTCCATGGATTCTCAGAAGCCATAATTCTTTGACATAACTTTTTTCTGGGCAGATAATGTAATAATATGGTTCATAACAAGATAAATCTATGCACAATATCTGAGAACATGACTACTCAGTAAACTTAAGTGTGAAAGTAGTGTATGGTAGTGTAGCCAAAATCAGCAATTAGGATTCAAATATTCAAATGAATAAATCATTTACTTCTAATAGCCATTACTTGCCCAGAGGAAGAAGAAGTAGAGAGGAGGAGCAGAAGAATTCATCTGACTTAATGGACAGATTATTTCAAATAAACAGATACAGAGAAGGCTCTCAAATTACAACTCAAGGAGCTGGAGACTCAAACCCAAAGAGAAGGCTCTTAACTTCTTGTAGTTGTTACTGACACTGTAACAAGTTAGTGGAACTGGTAGGTTCACTGAATACATTTAGGTACAGTAATCCTCTGATTCAATTCAGAAAATTTGTTTGCAAATTCCTATTTTTAAAAAAGATATAGAAAATTCTAATTATGTGATTCCTGGTAACTATTCAAACGGAGGTTTTACAGTATGCTCTCAGATTAGAGGAAAAAAACATCAATCATGTTCTTCAGATATTGGATACTAATCTTTCAAGTGCACATTCAAGGCCGATTGGCAAACTCCACAAACTTCATGTGTGAAAATACAGTAAATCCTTATCTAAATATCACATGTACATACAATACATCAATATTTCCAAAACTAACTTTTCAAGCTCCTTGAAAAATAAATTTTAAAAGCTTATTGCCTGACAGTGTCTATAAATGAAACAACATTTAGATGGGATTTTTTTCTCAAATTTTTCTACCCTTTGCTGTTATATTACAGAGCTACAAAAATTCAAAATAATTCAATTAATATGTGTTAATTAATTATGCTATTGAGTTAATATGCATTTTAAATAAAGACCTGTGATTCAGACATCTAAATTTCCTGAAGAGAAGATATAGCATTCGTGTTCACTGTTCTTGTCCCTGTCTCACTGCATGATTCAAAACTGTCTTCGTGGAGCTTCCCTGCAGGCGCAGTGGTTGAGAGTCCGCCTGCCGATGCAGAGGACGCGGGTTCGTGCCCCAGTCTGGGAGGACCCCACATGCCGCGGAGCGGCTGGGCCCGTGAGCCATGGCCGCTGAGCCTGCGCGTCCGGAGCCTGTGCTCCGCAACGGGAGAGGCCACACAGTGAGAGGCCCACGTTCCGCAAAAAAAAAAAAAAATCTCCCAGCTATTCACCTCTAAAATACATGTATTCGTCTTCTTCAGGATTCCATATTTATCCTTTCCAGGTGTCTCAAATAGTTAAAAGTAAGCAAAACAAACATTTTAAAGAAATGTCTCAATTCCTCAGTAATTTAAAATGCTGTGGATTTTAAGAATGCAAAAGTACTACTAAAAGATTCCTTTTGGGTCACATAACCATTCTATGGCTCTATTTGTGGCTTTTAATATTTAATAATGTTGCTGCAGGAATTCATTCCTAATCAGGAAATGTGTCATTTGCCCTTGAGCATGGTCTATGGAGTCTGAGAATAGTGCCAGGCACATTCCATAGGTCATGTAAGACGGCCACCTTGTGACTAGCTGCTATAAATAAGGGCTCTGGGGTCAAACCTGTCTGTTCTTTGAAGAGGTTGGGAGGTTTCACCCTAAAAGCAACACCAGCCCTCAGTATGGAAACCAGGTCCCCAAGGAGACCCCGGGCAAGCACTTTCAAAGAGCTCAGAGTGAGAGAAGAGGCACAGCAAATGTCAACTTACATAAACTCATATGGGAAGAGATAAGAAAATAGTGTCCTTTTTGCAAGGGCAGAAATCTAACTTTCTTAGGGAAAAAAATGTGCAAAAATGAGGGCACACTCAAAAATGTAAAGACGTGAGCAAGGCTAGTAATCAATTCAGGTGTTGGTCCTCATTATGGGTAGACAAAGAGTTTGGATTAAATAAGTTGCTAAAAGAAGAGACCCAAGTTTGCCTTTATCACTGACAGGGGTTATTTGGAGAGGCTATGGGCTTTTTATACAATGAGGTCAGTAGGAATATTCAGTCCTATCAAAGAAGGTGCAGTGAATAAATAGATTCATTATAAAGAATTACTACAATGTCACTGATATTTATAGGAAAATATACAACCAAGGAAAATGCATAATTCTATAGCCCAAAGGATTATGAAATGTAGATTGCCCCCAAAGGTTAATCTTTTGATGTCTGCCCCTGACCAATTCTCTCTTGAATTCTTAAGGCTCAGGACATTATCTCCAGGGTCCTCCTCCTAGACCAGTCCATCATTTCCATTTCATTGAGCTAATAAAATCATTGTCTCCATTACCTCTTCCATTATCTGCCATTCTCATGTCTTATTCATGTTTTACACTTAAGCCTTTATATCTCTTTCCCCAGAATCCTAAAACCAAAGTTTTCCAGGCCAATTGTACACACAGAGACTGGACAAGATAATTTAGATTGTACCATATTCTTCTATGTCGTGGTCCTTAAATATCTTGCATTAGAAAATATGTTTTAACCTACAAAAGTTTTATCTATACTTGAATGGCTGATTTCACATGACAACCCTGAGAAAGGTATAATGTACTACATATATAATATACACACACACATATGCAGTTGTATGTATGCATGTGTGACCATATATGCACATACATACACATGTATGTGAATCAGTAAAACTTTTATTGTCTATTTTAAATGGTACTGTATTAATCACAATAGCATATGATTTATTACTTTCATTTATAAATAAGACTTTGGTATATATGTATTTGAGCCACTTGTAATAACTCCATCTCCAACATCACTGCTTAAGAACACACAGCCTACAGTAACAGAGATCTTCTGCACTAACCACTTGGGACCTGCCTGCATGTGGTGAGTCCAGTCCAAAAAAATCTGATCTAAACCAGTACCTCCATCCAACAGAAGCGCTTACCATGGCGCTTTAACAAAATAACTGGGCACTGGCTGAATCTAAGTTTCACCCTTCCCAAGGGTAATGCTCTCACTGTCATCTCAGCCAACCATGCCACCTCTCAATCGCAGTGTCCACTCACCTATGCACCATTACACTGAACTTTCTTTTCAGACACTGAAATTTATTTGATAATGGGTCCTGATTCCTCCTTGTTCTATTATGGGAGAAAATTAAAAGGTCATTATAGAGTATTCTTACAGGATGAATGCTAATACCGAGAAGATTAGGCATCAAACCAGGTGGGGCAGGGAAAACAGTCCTTTCAGTGGATCTCAGATTGTGCCAGTGAGTAGTTCTCCATACAAGCAAGTTTAAAAAGCTCTTTAGGAGAAGATGTTGCTCAAAATTAGGCAGATTTGAATACCAAGAGAGGTATAAATAGACCTCAATCCTTATCCAAGCGTCCACTGACTTGAATTTATACCCATTGTAGGAAAGAGTCCCTTCCACTGAATGAGATGGTGCTATAAAAAGAGTTCCCACACTCTAGGAACGCAATGATCCTCATGTTTGAGTCAAGAACAAGAAATTTGTTTGTTTTAGAGTGCTCAGAATAAGATACCGTGTAGCAGCGGATTCACCCATCCTATGGTTTTACAGCTAGTGTTCCAATATAACTGCAAAGACTTCTCCTGGGAGTACGTTTGAGTAGGGTCAATTTTATTAGTTTTCCCAGGATCATCTTGAGTTATACCTATTAACTTGAAGTAATAATTAATACTCCCTTTCATACTCAAAAGTATCCTGGTTTTGGAAGATAAATTACATATCTACTCTAATTATAAGATATCCTCCAGTGTTAAGTACTCCAAAACATGATATGGGATCACAACATGTGCATTTTAATTCAGATGTCCTTGTCTGATGATGGCAGTCCTCTGAGAGTCTAAAATACAGATTCTTGGGCCCCATTCTATATCTCCTAGGGAGAATCTTGGAAATGTCTGTGCTTAATAGGTGCTGCAACTGATTCTTCTGACAAGAAAGTTCAATCATTGCCACTCTCGAAAATTCTAGTGTTGTCTCATGTGCTATACTTAACTACATCACTATTCTGTACACTTCCTCTTTCTCCTTTGCCTTAGGAAGATTTCCACTTCCTAAACTTTCCAAGCTCAATTTTTAATCTAGAGTGCTTCTGCATCTAATTTGTGCTATTCCACCCTCACAGGGACCCTCCCATCTAGAGACCGCTTTCCAGTGGTATGCTGGAGCTCACTGTTACCAGCACTTGACAGCCAGGTGTGTACATCTCTTCCCAACTCAGCGATGTCACATAGAGAGCTTGAAATCAGCCATGGTGAAAGTATTTGCACCATTCAGCAAACGCTACAAATAAAGCCTTCTCCCACCTCACCCCCACGATGCCAGAGCAGCTTGTTAAACATTAACCAGCACATCACCCAGTAAACATTTACACCTAATTATTCTACTACCCCTTTAGACAAAGCAAACAAAACAGCAAATATTTCCTATACAGAGCCAGTCTTAGTTATGCAGGACAAAGCCAGAGAAAACATTCCACATCAGAATAATACCACAATTGTGGTTTATCTCCTATGATATTTTATTAGGAAATTTTTCATTTTCTAAACATCAAAAAACTTGTTTAAACTGTAGAAATTTGACTGCATGTTCAAACTCGTGAAATTCAGGCTTTTGTTCAAATTTAGAAACTAACAGATCATTTTTATTACAAAGTGGTGTATTTATATCAATATAAAATTGACACATGCTCATTACAGAAACATCACATTTTTAAGAATTTCTCTTAGCTCCATGTACCCAGAGATATCTATTACTAACCCTTTGTTTCGTCAGTTACATTTTTCCCTGAAAATTTTGTTATAAGCCTCATTCCACATAAGTACACTTTTACACAAACATATAAGAGATATATAATGTGCTGTTGTGTGGATACAATTTGATTTGTATGATAGTCTGATTTTTATCCCTTTTTGTTTAAAATGTGGGTAGTGTACCAATTTGTGTAATTAGAATAGCACTACTATGAGCACTATTAAAGATATTTTTGCATGCATCTTTAATTACATTAGAATAAATTTATTAAGGGAGAATTGCTCTGTTAAGGTATAGCTATTTTAACGCCTTTGGTAGATACCATTAAATTGTCCTTCCAGAAAAGTGGTGACTTAGGTCACCAGTAATATATGAGAGTACTCATCTTCTAGCACTGTTAAGAATATATTTATTAAAATAGATATTCATATATATAAATATTATATATTATACAGTTGTCACTACAAACTCCTGCTTTTTGGGTCTTTCCTGTAATTTGCAGTTTGGATTTCTTCAATGAAATGATCAAGTCATTAAGAAAATAAAGATGTTGAGGTTTCAAGAAAGATTCATTAAAGTGGCTTTGGATTAAATCTGACCTCGTAATTCTAAACTTGAACCACAAACCAAAGCCAATACAGAATTTTCTCACTTACGGTCAAAAGTTTCGGAGTACTTTTACTTTTTTAAGAACATATTCATCCAAAGGCTTCAGCCATAGGGTCATTTGCCATCATTAATATTGAGAGAGAGAGAGATAGAAATTCATTTTATTTTCTAAGATTAAAAAGACTTCAGCCAATAATCACTGTCTAGTAAAAGGGACAGGGTGTTTTTCCCAACCACACAAAACAACAGCAATCCATAAATTCTATAAAGACAGTTTAATAGGCACTTAAGCATAGTTAAGTTAATGTAAATATTTAAATCTTTTATATGCATAGTTGAGGTTCCCTCAGATTTCAACCCACTTCATTTTTTAAATAGCACATCATTATTTTGCCTAGTTGAAGAATTGTCATGTAAATATTGGTATTGTACTTCAAAGGAGAAAAAGGCTGTTGATTTTCAAATGAATATTCAAAGATTTCTGATATCTTTGATAGTTGTTCAAGTAGGTAAGGTCTGTGCTTAAGAACAATTTACTGGAATACGTCGGTGATTAAAAAGCTATTCCCTGGTGGCGCAGTGGTTGAGAGTCCGCCTGCTGATGCAGGGGACACGGGTTTGTGCCCCAGTCCGGGAAGATATCCACATGCCGCGGAGCGGCTGGGCCCGTGAGCCATGGCCGCTGGCCCTGTGCGTCCAGAGCCTGTGCTCTGCAGGGGGAGAGGCCACGGCAGTGAGAGGCCCATGTACCACAAAAAAAAAAAAAAAAAAAAAGCTATCATATGTTCTTATTGGATGTTGCTCATTTAGACATGGAAGAATTAATACACTTCTCATGTCCAATAATTCCTAAGATACAAGAGATAGTATAATCCTGCCTGTGAGGAAACATATCAATACATTCTGTGGAGAAAAAAAAAATTCAAAATAAAAAAAAAATCATGACTCAAAATTATACTCAGTTTTCATATGCATGTGTCAAATGTTTTCTTTTCTTCTTGTCCAACCATGACACTACTGGACCTCTTAGGTAGCTTAGGATGTTATGATTCTGAAAATAAAAGTGTGTTCTGCTCATTGAATTTAAGAATGTTCAAAAATGAACTCCTTCAGTTTATGAAATTATTCGTGCTGAAGGCAAGCCCTTTGTATTTCATGTCAGAGACCTGGTGGGAATTTTCAAATAGAAATAGTAAGAAGAAATGTCTCCTGATTATCACACATTTTCTTTTGAATGAAAACCCAATGTTTTGTTTACAAAGAGGAACGTCTCACATATCAAGAAGAAAGTCTGATCTTAAACAGAACCCAGTAATCGTTGTAGCAGACACAATTAGCAAACCACGGAAAAGAGCCAGAAGAAAACATGAGATTTCTTCTCTCCCTCTCTATTTATGTCACATTCCTGACTATATCTAAATCCAAACAGACATGTTTTTCCATAAGTGTTAGTCTATGGAGAACTTAGTAGATAAAAGAGAGGATACAGCCTCAAAAACAATGAATTTTGACCTCGCTAAACATCCGTTAAATAGAAAACTGTAACAATAACTATTAAATTGAAAAAGCTGTCTTGGGCTTTAGGATCTGGTTCCTTTTAGGTTTATTTAGAACAAATTGCTTCTTCCTGTTTTTCCTTTTCATGGGAGCTTTTTTAACCACTAGATTTTTGTTTATGATTATATGAGAAGGAAGTTAGTTACAGGTAAATAAATAAATATGTAAATAAAAAGTAAACCCTAAAACACGAAATGAAACAGTTTATAATGAATGACTAAATTCATGAAATGGTTAGGCAAAATATCTTTGAATGCCCTGAATTCCTAAACATATGTCACTAATCATAGGCACAAATTAAATTTGAATTTCCATTTGCCTAGGTTCTCAAAAACTGATGATAACATAAAAGAAACAAGCTTTGAGCATGTAAAGGAATGATCAAACTGACAAAGTTTCTGTGCTAGAGGAAACTTACTGAAAACCTTCCATTCTAATTATTTACAGAACATGGAACTATGTGTTCTTTCTTTCCATTCTTTGTTTTTATCTGCATAAAGTAATCTGATTAAATGATCTAACCAATCAGAAGAGATGGTTGATACACTCACATCCTAAAAAGGGGTTGTTTCATAACTAAGGAGAGCAACTGAGGGA
This sequence comes from Grampus griseus, assembly GCF_964374135.1. Lineage (NCBI taxonomy): Eukaryota > Metazoa > Chordata > Mammalia > Artiodactyla > Delphinidae > Grampus > Grampus griseus. The sequence continues at coordinate 74,282,639 of NC_139019.1, forward strand.
AGTCAGGGTCCAGCCAAGGTCCCAGATAATAAGAAAAACTGCCCTAATCACTGAACAAGGGTGATGAAGCCAGAAGAGAACCCAAAGATGACCTAAGATGAAGTGAGCACAGCTGTGGTCTAGTGAAAAGGGCATCGATGCCAGCATTAAAGTGATGTAGGAGCAGAGTCTGGTTCCATTTTACTTACTGTGCAAATTTTGAGCAGTTTATATAACATTGCTGAGTCTCCATTTCTCATCTAAAATGTGAATAATAATAGTACTAATTCTATAAGCTATTTCAAGAATTAAATGAGATGATGTTTGGAATGCTAGTAGCACTATGGCTAGAATAAATGTGAGCATTTATTATTATCATTAAACACCCAGACTATAGTAGCACACGTATTCAGAAAATCAGTATAATTCATATGCTTTCTTGAACAGAAAATGTTAGAATTGGTTTTTGTGTTTTCATGATTATTTGCGACTTGTTTCTAATACTTTTGGCTCCAGCAGTTCTGGAAACTGTTTCAAGAAAGGGTGTGCTACGGCAAACAAAGGGAGACTGACAGGCATCAGTCCCTCACTGCCCCGCCCAACTTGGAGAGAGTTGATTCACAGACCTAGGATATCCACAGAGTCCTAAAGGCTGGGAATCTGTAGAGGCGCTGCCCTGAAACGAGTTTCTGAGAGTCTCTTAAGCAGGCAGTCTTGTGAACAGACAGGCCATGGAGGACAGTGTAATGGGACAGACCTCAAAAGGCCCTCTGGCGCAAGCATGCTTCCCCCATCACTGCCCTAGAGTATCAACTGATTATGCAACAAAGGGTGGTTGGGATGCTAGAACAGGTAACAATTCAGTTATTTATAATGCATGCCTCTGTTACCTGGAAGGGGCCCCCAAGAACAGATTAGCACAGATTAATTTGTCAGATTAACTCGTTGTCATTTGGGGCCCTCAGGAGAAGAAGCAGAATGGCAGGGAAAAGGGCGGGCGAGGCACCAAGAGAGAAGTGGGAAGATGCCTCTGAAAAGAGAGGAGAGGGGCAGCAATATCAAACTGGACTGGACCATGTTGCCACACTTGACTCTGAAAGGAAAGGATTGCTTTACAGAGATGCCAGAGAATTAAACTAGGTCCTTGACAACGTCCCAACCCCTCAGTGAGAAAAAAAAATCATTGACTGATGGCAAAGTGCACCTCCTCCCTATGAACCAGCCTGAAAACACTCAAGAGAAAGTATTTTGCCTATATTACATCTACTACTTTTTAGTAATTATGAATATTATATAAGAAAATGAGATCTGTAAGTAAAGGATAATTTTACTCTGGAAAAACAAAAGAGAAAAAACTCCATACAGAAAAATGTCTCAGATGCATCGTTACAAAGCAAATACTGCAGTCTCCCCTTTGCCCTCTCTGGCATCGTTTTGGCCACTAACAATCAGCAAAATACTGGGTAGGAAGTAAGATGGCATGCTGTAACAGTCCAGAACATAGCCCATAGAGCTAATAATATCTTAATATTAAAAGAGCTACTCTAAAGTGTGTATGTTACCTAACTGAAACTTTATTCATTTATCAAAATGTGAATTTAAAATTTTGTAGATATTTTGCATCATCTAACTTGCATCATCTAATGGAGAACTTGGAAAGTTCTTATAGGTCCACGTACTATGATGCAAGTATAAAAAATGTGAAAACAATGCCCTCCTTGCTCTTAGTGAGTTTGCCACATGTATAAAAAGCAAACAGAAAATTAATATTTTGGAGCCCAATAATTGAAATTGGGGAAAGGATATCTGTTACATAAGATAAAATATATATTTGTCCATTTTTTATTCAAATACTTTTCTTTTTCATTTTTGTAAAATAATCTTGGGGATGCAGAACCATTTTCCCAGCAGGAAAAGATATCCGATATTCAGATCTGAACCAGTTGACTAGCTATGACGTGAGTCAAAAGTAATATTTGTGTCTCCCTAAATACTTGTGTATATATTTGTCATCACTAAGTGAGGCTTTGTCCATTTATCCAAAGCAAACTTCAGCAGAATTTGAAGAGTGAGTCAGAACATCTGTAGAAGCCAAAAAGGCCATTTGCTCTCTCAATCTTTTACACAGTGAATCCAAGCATAATCAAGGGACAGCAGTATCCTTCACTATTTCAATAAATAAACACATGTGAAGTGAAGGAAACACACATGCAAAAGAATCTAATCGCTAAAATTCTTTGCTACATTACATATTCAGCTTTGAGCACTAGTTTTAAAAATACAGTTTAGACTTGGGAGACATTAGTTTTCAGGCCATCTAGTCAATTTCCTACAAATGTTGAATAGCTAATCATTAGAATAATTTTATAGGGCTTTTTGTTGAGTTGTTTTCAGTCTTCAGCTAAATGATTCACCAGTGGAGTCAGCAGTGAACGTTGTTATCATTGGTATAAAATCTTTCTGTTTTTCATTTGGGAGCATAATTCTGTTATTCTTATTCTCTCAGTTGTATTGCTAATGAGTACTAAAAATAACTGTTGTATAACCACAGTTATTCATCACTAAACTGAGAATTTAGAGATGTAATAAAAAAAATTGACTAGAGAGTCAAGACATGAGACATACACAGGAAATGACATGGTTTTGTGGGTAACTTGCCCTGTTGTAACACATTCAACTTCTGTCGTTAGAACATTAAGTTCCTGCCCAGTTTATATGGGTAGCGTGAAACTTCTGCCAAAGTGAGTAATGTGGTCCTTTCTCACTGAAAAGATCAAGACCAATACCTTTCCCAAGTAGCGTTGAGTAGCAATGAACTTCGTCATCCTTGTGAACAGAACTTGACAGACATTGTCAGATTCTCATTCCTGAGGTATCATTGTCATTCACTCTGCATTAACCCTGCTAGGAGCTACTGCTGGATTTAGCTTTCAAAGTCTCCTCATTATTTGACAAGTTAGAAGAGGTAGTGGAACTACTAGTAATTGGGGAACTACAACTCCATCCCAGCAAGTGACCTTGTCCCCAAACTAAGCTCTGGCTGGCCCCAGGTAGAACACCTTAATTGGCAGAGTAGTTATTATTGCAGCTCCTCAACAGGAGTATTCCAGGAAAGGAATGGGTGAGAAGAATTTCAGCACAATGCGGTGAGGATGAAATGCTGATAACTCCATCTGAGGCTGGCATATTATGTGCAAGTGTCACTAGCTTTGGATTTATCTCTGTCACTTATTTTCCATCTCAAAGAAAAATCTGATTTAGAGCTTCAAAAAGTCAAGTCCAAGTGAAAGAAAATTCAAAAAAAATTTAAGTAGGAGGTCAGGTTTTCTTCTGCCCTCCTATTTTAAAAATCTGACCCTTCAGCATAGAGTCAGATTGATGTTAAGCTGATATTCAAATAACTTTGGTAAAAACTTTTAATTAGTTTTTAAACTTTCCAGACCTCTATGCTCTTAAGTACTATCTGAAGCTAGAAACTACAAATACAGAGGCTCTTTCTTGATTCCTAATAGTTTGTTTTCATGATCAAGTGGATTAAATATTTTAGATCTCATTAGAAAGCTCTGAGACCTAAAAAGTTTCAATACTAATGAGAAGACTTTTATGAATACCTTCACCTTGGGATGCCTTGCCACAATTAAAAATAAACATGCCAAAGTTTGTCCAGCACTTCAATGAATGGAGTATCTCTTTAGTTACTTATATATGAAATATTCAAGTCCTATGGAATATTTTGAACTACTGCTCCAAGTCTGTTTGGTTTTCTAAAAACCAAAGTACAGTCAATTACATTTGTCTTTTGACATACCAATAAATGTGTATCTTAAACTCATTCCTAGGGTTTGAAATATTCCTCTGTAACTTAGTCACCAATGGCAAATGGCACAAAGCTCCCCTCCCTGCTATTAAGGAAGGGACGTGCGGTCTGTTCCATATACCTCATCACCACGCACAACCTACAGAAGTGTGGCGTCGCAACATCAACAAGATGTACACATTCACTGTTCCCCAGAATAACTCAATACAAGGCAGGAGGTGCTAGCTTTCTAAAATATTTCCACGTGCTTCCTAAAAACTAGATGATTTATATTTTTCTTTGTGATACTTAACTCACTGATCTAAGTAGAGTTTTAAATACATAGTAAATACTTAGTATATCGTCATAGTGCTTTCAAATTTATTTGCATTTTATACGTAAAAAAGGAAAATAAAACCAGAAATGAAGCCATCGTTATTACCCTCTGAATTTGTGTGTGTGTCCAAGCAGCCAATCAAAATAATTGAGACAAAGAATACAAGATGAAAAATAAACTTATCCTCAAATTAAAGTATAAGATTATTCAGATAAAGGTAGATGTGTAAGTCTAAGTTATCCAAATTCGCTAGATCATTTTGTAATCTTGGTTTTGCCACTGTCAAATAAATATGATCTACTTCATTTAAGTATAACAAATGAATATGAAAAACAAAAATTTCTGGTCTTGATTTAAAGCTACAAATGTTATATATTTGAAATCTAGTTCCAAATTTAACAGGATGTATTATTTAGTCTCTGATGGCTTGTATGATTGGCTCTTATGAGTGAAAATTGTCATTGAATTCATGTTTCTCATTTCTTTTACATTAATAATGTAAATCCTGGGTTCTTCTGGGCACAGAGGAAAAACAACAGTCTTTAACATGCTCAAGAAACCTTCAACTCTAGGGATAGTAGATGCAATATTAACAGGCCGTAGGAACCCCAGGGCATCAAAGAAAAAGAGTGACCAACAGTCCCAATCTGCCAAGACTAAGAAAGTTTCCTGGGATGTAGCACTTTGAGTGCTTAGTGATAAAACCAGCAATATCCTCAGCAAACCAGAACAAGTTGATCACCAAAGGAAAGAGCACCTTAGTGAAATGCATATAGGTGTGTTTATCAAACCTTCCCCCAGCAAACTTGTAGCCAAGGCAAGACAGTCTCTCTTCAGCCTAGGGAAATAAAGGATGCAAGGGGAATTTTTTTATAGTGTTGGTCTTAAAAATGTAGAGATTGAGAGAATATGAAGTTTTTGTATTCTCTTCAGTGGCCTTTTATAAGCATTTTTAATGCATCTTCTGAACCCATGTTCTTTAACATTGCCAAGCTTTCATTAAAAGTACAAGCAATACTGTTGAGACAAGAGTTGTGCTCTATAAAGAAGTAGTAGAAAGCTAGATACAGTTGTACACATTCCATGCTTTTTGTCCCAATGAAATATGATGGTTAGCCACATTGTTTGTTTTAAAAGTCTCTAAAGATCCCATTTTCTTCCTCATGGCCATAAGCTAGGGAATTGTCTCAAGGACTCTAACACAATGGCGTGACCTGACCCCATAAAAAAGAACATATCAGGGTACCAGGTAACGGTTGAAAGATTAATAAGTAGGAAGGGTTTGGGCAGAACATCCAATAATTTCTTCTCTGTAGTTGTTCTAAAGCAGCTGATATACACAGCTCTGGCTCTGCTAAATTAAACATTTCAACCCAGCTTACTAGCACCACAATACACAGGTAGAAGTAATAAGTAATAATGAGTTTTGGGCCATTGAACACTGTGAGTTTTCCCAGTGTACTGCAATTATAGAAACATCTGTGCTAAATAAGTTCCTACTGAAAGCTAGGAGTGTTTAATAATCCTCACAATTTCTCATTATCAACCCTAATAGAAGGGAGAGTAAACTCTGCAAAAGTTTACCATCTTCAAAGAAAATTGCCAGGAACGTGATCATTTCTGGTACCACATTTCCCTGGATGATAAAAACACCAGAGACAATCTCCCTGGAAAAGAACATTAAACAGAAGGTTTAATGACATGTACCATAACACAAGGCAAATAATGCCACTTTCAACAGCCAGGCCATTTTGGCTGGAGTATCCCCTGTGCTGCCACCTGACAACCAGGAGATTGATGATGACGCTCAGCTTCCTCCACTGCCTCTGACAGGAGCGGGGTCGTCTAAAAATACACATAGCTTTCCTCAGACCTCTCCTAGCCACCAAAGCCCCAAATGAAACAGCTCCACGCCTGCTGATTGCTTCCCACAGGGCTCCTTCCAGAACAAGTGCAGGTTTCAGGGCCAGGGTCTGAATAACATTAACAACCACGAACGGCCAACTATTGCTATTGAGAGAAATGTCACTCCTTTGGAGAAATGTGAGTGACTTGGATGTGAGTATCAGTGGTTGAATAGGTGCCTGTATAATTAGTTTGGGAACAATATAGCAGACATTACTTTGGAAGAAGGTAGCATGTGGGAGCCAGTGAATGTCCATAGCTGGGTAAGTCTGTGATGGAAAACTGACAAGCAGAGCCCATCATAGAATATGACTGCTTCATTATTGTCAAGGAGAAAAAGGGATTTGCATCCAAGCCTGTCAAACTAATAGCTGGCTTGAGTTCTATGACTGAGTGATAGCTTCACTAATGCCAGACCAGACATGGAAACCGTCTTTAAAACATGGTTAAGGTGCTTTGAAACTGTGATAGTTAATTTTGATGTCACCTTGGCTGGGCCACAGTGTCCAGATATGCCATCAAACATTAGTATTCTGGATGTTTCTGTGAGGGTGATTTGGGGGAGATTAACATTTAAATCGGTGGACTTTGAGTAAAGCATATACCCTCTGTAACGTAGGCGGGCCTCACCCAATCAACTGAAGACCTTAACAGAACAAAGGACTGATCTCTAAGCAAGGAGAAATTCTGCCAGCAGAAGGCCTTTGGACTTAATCGGCAGCAGCAGCAGAAGCAGCAGCAGCTCTTCCCTGGGTCTGCTGGACCACCCTGCAGATTTTGGACTTGCCAGCCTCCACAATTGTGTGAGCCAATTCTTTAAAATCAATCAATCAATCAATTCTACTGGTTCCATTCCTCTGACGAACACCAATAATAGAACAAAATCAATATTCTGTTGCTATCCAATCCTTCTACTTTTTCTGCTATTATTATTAGCAACGCCTAATATGTATTACATGGCAGGTACTATGCTAAGTGCATTATATATACATACATGATATGATTACTAGCTTCATTTGACAGACACCAAGGCATATAGAGGTTGGTCAAATTGTCCAAGAACACATAACTAGTAAGTGATAAAGGCAAGATGCAGGTCCAGGTCTGGCCCTTTCAGAGGGCCAGAGCTTTCTACAACTATAATGGACTGGCCCTCCAATAAAGCAATAGAAATAAATAAACAAATAAAAAAGAGAGAGAGATTCGGAGAAGAAGTTTTATCCTTAATCAGTTTTGTTGTTTTGCAAGAAAGGAGCCTAAGTCTGGGCCTCAGCCATCCTGCGTGCTCAACTGGACACATTACCTGACAAACTATTCATGCTTAGGTCACTATCTTATTCATATGTCAAATGTACGTGACCCCGGAAAAGTCCCTTAACCTCTCTGGGCCTCAATATTTTTTTTAATCTATTAAAAAACAAAGGAAATTCAGACAAAATGATCAGTAGGCTTCCTTATAGACTATGGTAAGGGAGCCTCAGTTTGAATAGAAAAATATTACTTGCTTTAAAAATTCTCTTGAGAACTAAATAAGAATAAATTTGAAAGTGTGGGGAAAAATGAAAAGGCATTAGGCACATAGTTGATCTCCTAAAAATCACTTAAGAGAAAATACCGCCTTGCTCAATGTGGCAACGCAAGTAATAACTTGAATAAAGTTTTGATTCCTGTGATTGTGATTCATGAAGCATTTTCACATGGAGGATTGCTAAGCTTGGTTCACAGAGGTATTTTTTACTGCTTTGTGGAGGTGCTGCATTCATGAACTGTTGCTATAATACATTTCCACGAAGTCCTAGTCCTAGAATCAACCCAGGATGCCTGACCTCTCCACTTCCCCCCATCCTCTTCTCCCTCTCAGGCGCAGCCACTCTGAGAATATCTCTAACACCATATTTGGCTATGTCATTATTTACATGCTTGCCCCCCAGATGCCACTCCCATGTGATGGTAAATGCCATGAAGATTGAAACAATACCTTTAATTCTTCAATACCTACCGCCTAACACGGTGCATAGCAATTAATTATATGGCAAGTGCTCATATTTATGAAATGAGTAAATAAGTTATTGAGAGGCTTGGCTCAAATTACTATTCAAAATGACTCAAGGTGGCATTTAAAAATTATTATGATAACCTTCTGATAACCAACATTCACTGAGCATTTTTTGTGCTGTCATGGTCCTAATGATTTGTGTATGATGTCTCATTTAATCCCGTTCTATGAGATAGGTGAAACTTAGATAGCATTCCAATCACGAAGCTGTTTTCTTTTGTTTTTAATTTGAAGACAACGCAAATTTTTAAAAACTTAATGTTATTGTGGTAAAAACACTTAACACGGGATCTATGCTCTTGACAAATTTTTAAGTGTACAGTATAGTATTGTTGAGTACAGTTTCGATCTTGTACAGAAGATCTCTAGAACTTACTCAATCTTGCTTAACTCAAATGGTATGCCTGTTGAATAGTAACTCCTCATTTCCTTTTCCGCCCAGTTCCTGGCAACTACCATTCCACTCTGATTCTATGAGTTTGACTATTTTAGATACCTCAGACAAGTGGAATCATGCTGTATCCGTCTTTCTATGACTGACTTATTTCACTTAGCATCATGTCCTCAAGGTTCAACCATGTTGTGGCATACTGCACAATTTCCTTATTTTTTAAAGCTGACTAATATTTCATTGTATGTATATACCACATTTTCTGTATCAACTCATCTGTCAATGGACATTTGTTTCCATATCTCAGCTATTATGAAGTGTTGCCATGATTATGGGAGTTCATTATCTCTTTGAGATCCTAATTTCAATTTTTTTGGATAATCTCATAAGTGGCATTGGTGGATCACATGATAGTTCAATTTTTAATTTTTTGACAAATCTCCATACTGTTTACCACAGTGGCTGCACCATTTTTCATTCCCACCAAAAGTGCACAAGGGTTCCACTGTCTCCACATCCTCACCAACTAACTGTTCCCAGTCCTTCCTAAATCTGGTTCTTCAAATTTCTTTTCCACCCTAGAAGCTACCCCAATATTTTCCCCATAAATTTTCTTTTTGTTTTCATTGGAAAAAGCCAGTTCTCTCTGTCCTAATTGACACACAGCCCCTGCCCCTGGAGAGCAGAATCCTCTCTTCCCATCCCAAGCACCAGCTATTATTTTTGTGGCTCACAGGGCAGAAGCATAATAGAAATGCAATTCACATCCTGGGAAGTTTGACGCTCTCCTCAAATGACTTGCTTTCAATCAGGGTCTGTGACTAGGATGAAGCAAGCAGGCATCTAGAGTATAAAAGGCAAGGAGGTCCTCCCTCTCATGGTCCTGCAAGTGCAGGGTCAGATCCTCAGAGTGAGGATCTCTAGAGATTTTGTGTCAGACATGCCTCCTTGCCTCACCCTTGCCCAGCTGTTTTCAAGCTATGTTTAGAGACTGAGGTTTGTTTCTTCTATGAGGAAACGTTTCTGGCTGTAGGCCACAGGATTTCATACTGAACCAATTCTTTCCCAGATACTACAATTTCAAGGCTGCAGAAACAATTTTGGTCTGAGAATCTGGGAGCATCAGAGGCTTCAAAGGTCACTGGAGGATTCTGAGGGATTGCCCAATTAACTCCTTAGGCTCTATACATTGCTACTTTCTACCAGGGTTACGTAAGGCCTAACTCATACAAGTTCCAGAGTTTGCTCTCACTGGTACTTCATCACTACAATATCCAACAATTAGGAAGAAAATGTGCTTCCCAAGTCATTTCACAACCACAAAACGTTTTAGGAAGACTGACAACCCCTAAGGCCTCACCAAAATCAGGCAGGGAAGTGTAGTTGCTCCTTGGAGAACAAGTGAGAAATGGAGCAGGAAAGATTTCAACAGGACTTAAGCGGGAATTTCTTAATTAGGAGAGTGATAAAACACAGGAGATCTTTAAGAGAGACTGTGAGCCCTTGAACTCTTGAGGGCTTTAGAAAAACCATATAAAACCATCTCTCCTGTTAAACACTCACTGGCCTCACTAGATTATTTTAATTCCATAGCTTAAAACTCTCTTTTGCATGGTTAGCTATATGCCTGGTGATGATTCAGAAACATTATTAACTCTAGAAGAAATAACTACTTTTAAAATATTTATATATATATGTATTTTAATATATATGAATATATATATATACACACAAATACAGTTTTTCTACAATGTGCAATATGCTGTTTGCCTCACATTTTTTAATATCATGTTGGTAATAATGTCTATTTCATACATTATTGGCTTTTATATCTACTAAAAGGCCTATAGCTGAAATGTTCCATGGATCAACAGAGCACATATGGAAATGAAATATGTAGGTCTTGCATCTGTAATAAATAGGTTTTGAAAGAAAGAGGTCATTTCTTCACTTGGTGCAGGCAGCTGGCGCAACCAGAGTAAAAAAAAAAAATCACTTTATTTGAATTAAAACTTTACAAATATAATTGTACCATAATTACAGTGATGCTGTAGTAGGATGATGCTATGTATAACACTCCTAAATAGGATATACATAAAATTAAAAATTAGTGTAATAGCTTAATCCAGTACTCCTGTTGCCATGAAGAGCTGAACACAATCCTTAAGAGAATCATATCCCTTTGACACCTTTCTCTTACTATTATCTGCTCCTCTTCTTGAATTTCCTCTTTCAATAGTCACATTTGCTTATCTCCTCAGTCATCTTTTCTTTCTTTCTTGTCCTTGTCCCATACTCAATCGGTTGCCAAAAACTTTCATTGGTCTACTATCTCTTCCAAGCATCCTTTCTTTCCACTTCTCCTAAAATGGACTTTATTGCCTCTCACTTGCAGTAGCCTCTCATTCCCTAGCCATCTTCATCTTCCTTAAACCTTCTTTCAATCTTTTCTTCATGCTCCAAAGGAGTATGGCTTCCGATTACCTCAAAGATAAACTACAAAATCCTCCAAGTACCTCCATGATCTGGCCTTCACGTAACTCATTTTTCCAATCTTATGTTTATCTCTTTCTGTTCGTGAACTACTCACCGTTTACTATTTTGAACTCTCGTTTTTTCTCCTGCATAACTTTATTCATGCTATTTCCTTCCATTGGAATGCCTTTACAAATCCTGCATAATTATCAAGTCACAGCTAAAATATCAATTCTTCCATGTAGCTTTCCTCAATCATACTAGACAGAAGTCCTCTAAACATAAAGCTATTTATATACATTTTTATGAAATAGATATTACATAACTTGTGTTCCTGTTAGATCACATGTACATTAATGGACAAATCCCTGACTTTAACTTTAACAAATCCCTGATCTTAACTTTCTCACATTGTAAATTAGCAATATGCCTTGCACACAATAGATAATCAGTGAATATTAATGGTTATGAACGAATGTATGTATAGCTTGTCCTCAGACTTTTTTTTTTTTTTGCGGTACGCAGGCCTCTCACTGTTGTGGCTTCTCCCGTTGTGGAGCACAGGCTCCAGATGCTCAGGCTCAGCAGCCATGGCTCATGGGCCCAGCTGCTTCGCGGCATGTGGGATCTTCCCAGACCGGGGCACGATCCCGTGTCCCCTGCATCGGCAGGCGGACCCCCAACCACTGCGCCACCAGCGAAGCCCCTCAGACTTCTTTTTGTAATTTTGTTTTCTCCTTGGTTTTACTAAATATTGGCGTAATCACTATACATTTATTCAACTGTGTACGTACTCACAGACTGCACATTTCCTTTGGTCCTACCCAGCTTAATTATTACATTCTCATAAGATCATAAAGGAAGAAAAATCTGCCACCTCATTCTCAACACCCTCTACCAGCCTCGGAAGCTCATGTTTTCGGTAAAAAATAAATCGGAGCAAATAGTCAATGGCAACAGTTCTTGAAACCCAACTAATTCAAAAGTTTATGAATGGATACTTTTGCTCTGAATGGAACTGCAAGATTTAGAAGGGGAAGCAGAATTTTATTCAATTTTTTTTTCCAGTGCACTGACACCAAAACTCTTCCCCAGCAAGAGACTGAGCTCCTAAAATGTCTATTTTTTTTTTAACATCTTTATTGGAGTATAATTGCTTTACAATGGTGTGTCAGTTTCTGCTTATTCAATTTTTTAAAAAAGCACTTTGAGTCTTCCACAGTTCCAAAATTCCTCACAAAAGCCTTATCTTACACCTTTAATTAAATTTTTTACGATTATTTTTAAATAAATATTATAATCTGTAAGCTTTTAAGCTATTTGTTTATTGATACAAAGAATATAAAAGTCTTTAAATACGCACCCAAAACTTAAAGAAACTGTATTATTATTTACCCAGATTAACTAAGATAAGTGAGAGAACAAAAAAAGAGACTATTAATGGATAGCATATGAGAAAGCATCAAAAATAACTGGCACAATGTTATAATAGAGATATTATAAAGATTTATTAATGAGTGTGAAGTAACACCTTTTTTTACAGAGGCACTGAAATTACTTGCATATCATATGTCATTATATTATTTGAGGAATATTTGTCAGTTGGCTGTTTTCTCTTAATGACATTAGATATAATAAGTACCATTTATCTATATATTGTTTATAATAAAGCATTTCCAATATACAATTATTTCATGGAAAAACACTTCTATTTAGAATAAAATATTCTGTAAAATTTTCATCTTTAAAGTGATTTAATACTAAGGTAACTAGTGTTAGACCCAAATGAATCCAGCATAGCTAACTTTATAGTCAAATTGTTCTCCTGTAAAGGTTGTATTGAAAATCATAGCTTTCCTCTTTTTTAGGTGGTATCCAGTAAGTAAGTTAACAAAAGAGCAAAATATTTAATATTTTTTTAGTTAGGACTCTTGGTTGCCCATGGGAGATAAACCAATGAAAAGCAACTCTAACAAAATGAGACTTCATTGATTCCTATAACTGAAAAATTCAAGGCATGGCTGACTTCTGCCATGATTGGCCTCAGGGCTCAAACAGTGTCATCCAGGTGCATTTTCTCACCATCTCTCACATCTGACTTCTGCTATGTTGGCTTCACTTTCTTCTCCACCTGTTGTTTAAATAACTCCAGCAGGCCCCACTTCACTAATTTTCTCTGTCTGAGAAGTTCTAGTTAGTCTCCTGGCATCTCATTTGCTCTGATGGGATCTCATGCCCACTCCTGAACCAACAGCTATGGTCTCAACAGAATCTGAGGGTCTCATAGCTCAGGTCTGAATCACATGCTCCAGTCAGCTCTACCAAAATCACAGGGACTTATCGGGAAGGGATAAATCTCCCACGAAAATGGAAGTAGGATAACTGGATGATGGGAAGTTCAAAGAGCAACACAAACCTTCTATGAGTTAAAAGAACATGATCTTGTTTTGTTTTTTGAATTTTATTTATTTTTTTATATGGCAGGTCTTGATTAGTCATCAGTTTTATACACAACAGTGTATACATGTCAATCCCAATCTCCCAGTTCATCCCTCCACCCCCCACCCCCGCTTTCCCCCCTTGGTGTCCATAGGTTTGTTCTCTACATCTGTGTCTCAGTTTAGGCCCTGCAAACCAGTTCATCTGTACCATTTTTCTAGGTTCCACATATATGCATTAATATACGATATTTGTTTTTCTCTTTCTGACTTACTTCACTCTGTATGACAGTCTCTAGATCCAACCATGGCTCAACAAATGTCCCAATTGTGTTCCTTTTTATGGCTGAGTAACATTCCATTGTATATATGTACCACATCTTCTTTATCCATTTGTCTGGCGATGGGCATTTAGGTTGCTTCCATGACCTGGCTATTGTAAATAGTGTTGCAATGAACATTGGGGTGCATGTGTCTTTTTGAATTATGGTTTTCTTTGGGTATATGCCCAGTAGTGGGATTACTGGATCATAAGGTAATTCTATTTTTATTTTTTTAAGGAACCTCCATACTGTTCTCCATAGTGGCTGTATCAGTTTACATTCCCACCAACAGTGCAAGAGGGTTCCCTTTTCTCCACACCCTCTCCAGCATTTGTTGTTTGTAGATTTTCTGATGATGCCCATTCTAACTGGTGTGAGGTGATACCTCATTGTAGTTTTGATTTGCATTTCTCTAATAATTAGTGATGTTGAGAAGCTTTTCATGTACTTCTTGGCCATCTGTATGTCTTCTTTGGAGAAATGTCTATTTAGGTCTTCTGCCCATTTTTGGACTGGGTTGTTTGGTTTTCTAATATTGAGCTGCATGACCTGTTTATATATTTTGGAGATTAATCCTTTGTCCGTTGATACATTTGAAAATATTTTCTCCCATTCTGAGGGTTGTCTTTTCATCAGGTTTATGGTTTCCTTTGCTGTGCAAAAGCTTTGAAGTTTCATTAGTCCCATTTGCTTATTTTTGTTTTTATTTCCATTACTCTAGGAGGTGGATCAAAAAAGATCTTGCTGTGATTTATGTCAAAGAGTGTTTTTCCTATGTTTTCCTCTAAGAGTTTTATAGTGTCCAGTCTTACATTTAGGTCTCTAATCCATTTTGAGTTCATTTTTGTGTATTGTGCTAGGGAATGTTCTAATTTCATTCTTTTACATGTAGCTGTCCAGTTTTCCCAGCACCACTTATTGAAGAGACTGTCTTTTCTCCATTGTATATCCTTGCCTCCTTTGTCATAGATTAGTTGACCATAGGTGAATGGGTTTATCTCTGGGCTTTCTATCCTGTTCCACTTATCTATGTTTCTGTTTTTGTGCCAGTACCATATTGTCTTGATTACTGTAGCTTTGTAGTATAGTCTGAAGTCAGGGAGTCTGATTCCTCCAGCTCCGTTTTTTTCCCTCAACACTGCTTTGGCTATTCAGGGTCTTTTGTGTCTCCATACAAATTTTAAGATTTTTTGTTCTAGTTCCGTAAAAAATACCATTGGTAATTTCATAGGGATTGCAGTGAATCTGTAGATTGCTTTGGGTAGTATAGTCATTTTCACAATATTGATTCTTCCAATCCAAGAACATGGTATATCTCTCCATCTGTTAGTATCATCTTTAATTTCTCTCATCAGTGGCTTATAGTTTTCTGCATACAGGTCTTTTGTCTCCCTACATAGGTTTATTCCTAGGTATTTTATTCTTTTTGTTGCAATGGTAAATGGGAGTGTTTCCTTAATTTCTCTTTCAGATGTTTCATCATTAGTGTATAGGAATGCAAGAGATTTCTATGCATTGATTTTGTATCGTGCAACTTTACCAAATTCATTGATTAGCTCTAGTAGTTTTCTGGTGGCATCTTTAGGATTCTCTATGTGTAGTATCATGTCATCTGCAAACAGTGACAGTTTTACTTCTTGTTTTCCAATTTGTATTCCTTTCATTTCTTTTTCTCCTCTGATTGTCGTGCCTAGGACTTCCAAAACTTTGTTGAATAATAGTGGCGAGAGTGGACATCCTTGTCTTGTTCCTGACTTTAAAGGAAATGCTTTCAGTTTTTCACCATTGAGAATGATGTTTGCTGTGGGTTTGCCATATATAGCCTTTATTATGTTGAGGTAGGTTCCATCTATGCCCACTTTCTGGAGAGTTTTTATCATAAATGGGTGTTGAATTTTATCAAAAGCTTCTTCTGCATCTGTTGATATGATCATATGGTTTTTATTCTTCAATTTGTTAATATGGTGTATCACATTGATTGATTTACATATATTGAAGAATCCTTGCATCCCTGGAATAAATCCCACTTGATCATGGTGTATGATCCTTTTAATGTGTTGTTGGATTCTGTCTGCTACCATTTTGTTGAGGATTTTTGCATCTATATACATCAGTGATATTGGTCTGTAATTTTCTTTTTTTGTAGTATCTTTGTCTGGTTTTGGCATCAGGGTGATGATGGCCTCATAGAATGAGTTTTGGAGTGTTCCTTCCTCTGCAAATATTTGGAAGAGTTTGAGAAGGATCGGTGTTAGCTCTTCTCTAAATGTTTGATAGAATTCACCTGTGAAGCCATCTGGTCCTGGACTTCTGTTTGTTGGAAGATTTTTTATTGCAGTTTCAATTTCATTACTTGTGATTGGTCTGTTCATATTTTCTATTTCTTCCTGCTTCAGTCTTGGAAGGTTATACCTTTCTAAGAATTTGTCCATTTCTTCCAGGTTGTCCATTTTATTGGTATACAGTTGCTTGTAGTAGTCTCTTAGGATGCTTTGTATTTCTGCACTGTCTGTTGTAACGTCTCCTTTTTCATTTCAAATTCTATTGATTTGATTCCTCACCCTCTTTTTCTTGAGGAGTGTGGCTAATGGTTTATCAATTTTGTTTATCTTCTCAAAGAACCAGCTTTTAGTTTTACTGATCTTTGCTATTGTTTTCTTTGTTTCTGTTTCATTTATTTCTGCTCTGATCTTTATGATTTCTTTCCTTCTGCTAACTTTGGGTTTTGTTTTTTCTTCTTTCTCTAATTCCTTTACGTGTAAGGTTAGCTTGTTTATTTGAGATTTTTCTTGTTTCTTGAGGTAGGCTTGTATAGCTATAAACTTCCCTCTTAGAACTGCTTTTGCTGCATCTCATAGGTTTTGGATCATCATGTTTTCATTGTCATTTGTCTCTAGGTATCTTCTGATTTCCTCTTTGATTTCTTCAATTATATCTTGGTTATTTAGTAACGTATTGTTTAGCCTCCATGTGTTTGCAGTTTTTACATTTTTTTCCCTGTAATTCATTTCTAATCTCATAGTGTTGTGGTCAGAAAAGATGTTTGATATGATTTCAATTTTCTTAAATTTACCGAGGTTTGATATGTGACCCAAGATGTGATCTATCCTGGAGAATGTTCTGTGTTCACTTGAGAAGGAAATGTAATCTGCTGTTTTTGGATGGAATGTCCTATAAATATCAATTAAATCTATCTGGCCTATTGTGTCATTTAAAGCTTCTGTTTCCTTATTTATTTTCATTTTGGATGATCTGTCCATTGGTGTAAGTGAGGTGTTAAAGTCCCCCACTATTATTGTGTTACTGTCGATTCCCTCCATTACAGCTGTTAGCAGTTGCCTTATGTATTGAGGTGCTCCTATGTTGGGTGCATATATATTTATAATTGTTATATCTTCTTCTTGGATTGATCCCTTGATCATTATGTAGTGTCCTTCCTTGTCTCTTGTAACATTCTTTATTTTACAGTCTATTTTATCTGATATGAGTATTGCTACTCCAGCTTTCTTTTGATTTCCATTTGCATGGAAATATCTTTTTCCATCCCCTCACTTTCAGTCTGTATGTGTCCCTAGGTCTGAAGTGGGTCTCTTGTAGACAGCATATAGATGGGCCTTGTTTTTGTATCCATTCAGCAAGCCTGTGTCTTTTGGTTGGAGCATTTAATCCATTCGCATTTAAGGTAATTAAACATGATCTTGTTAATCAAGGAAACTAGAAGCAATGCCAGTTCTATAGCCTTGGGCAAGTCCACGTCTATTCTCTTCTGGATCACTGCTTTAGCCTCCTGACCTGCATGTATCTGGCTCCAGTCCCTTCTATGCACTGCTCCTTGGATGAGGTCCAAACAAACCCCTATGTGATCAGCCTCTGCTTGCTTCTCTAGCCTCTTCTCCAAACTCTCTCCCTGTCACCCTCTGAGCTCCAAACACCAAGGCCTCTTGTTAATTCCATAAACATGCCTTGGCCTCCTGTGGCAGGGCCTTTGCACATTCTTTACCCATTGCCTAGATCTCTTTCTCCCTTCTTTCCACTTAGTGAACCCCTACTAACCATCAGACATTAATTCAAACATTATTTCTGTAAGGACATTTTACTAACACCATTCCCATTATAAGGTTTCACGTTCCCTTATGATGCACTCTCATGAAATACATTATTTAATAATACTTATTACAGCTTTTACTTTATATGTATTTGTATAAGTTGATTAGTTAGTATTTTCCCCCCACTAAAGTATAAGCACCATGAGGAAAATATTATATCTATATTTGCTTACCACTGTTTCCCTGTGCCTAGCATATAGTCAATACTCAATAAATAAAGGAAGGAATAAATAAAGACACTTTATGAAAAAGCGTCTCTGTTTCTCATCCCTAAAGTAATGGAGTTGAACTAAGAGATCTTAAACCATCAATTCCAGCTCTTAAATTTCTTTGATACTAATTAAACACTGTAAATGCTTCACATTGTGGGTGCGTAAATATTTTTAAGTAATACCTTGGAAGAAACTACTAAATAAAACTGGTTAACTTAGCCAATGCATGTTATAGCTGAAAGGTCAATAAAAATCCTTGAAATTAGTAAAATATTACCATTTAAATTATGATGATCAATTCTCCATTTCCATTGATACGGGATTAAAGACACATCTTCCACCCTCAAATAAGAGCCTTTAAGTTAGCATGAAAAACACTATACAAATGATGATTAAGACCACTGAACTTCTTTGGGAATGGTAGGGTCAAGATTAACAATATGGGCTTCCCTGGTGGCACAGTGGTTGAGAATCTACCTGCTAATGCAGGGGACACGGGTTCGAGCCCTGGTCTGGGAGGCTCCCGCATGGCACGGAGCAACTAGGCCCGTGAGCCACAACTACTGAGCCTGCGCGTCTGGATCCTGTGCTCCGCAACAAGAGAGGCCACAATGGTGAGAGGCCCGCGCACCGCGATGAACAGTGGCCCCCGCTTGCCACAACTAGAGAAAGCCCTCGCACAGAAATGAAGACGCAACACAGCAAATATTAATTAATTAATTAATTAATGAACTCCTACCCCCAACATCTTCTTTAAAAAAAAAAAAAAAGATTAACAATATTATGAGGCAAGTAAATGTTGTCCTCTGTACCCTTCCTTTTGTTTTCCATTTCTCACATTTTGGGGTCATCCACACCCCACTACCTGCAACAAAATACCCAATGTCTTCTTTCTCTCCATTAGTTATCTGCATATTAGAGACACCCCCCAAATGGACCTGAGTAATATCCCCTTCATGCACACTATGAATCACCTCTTTCTGCTTCTCCATGAAAACTTACCTGCCTCTTCTTCTGTATCTTCACAGCCCAGATCTTTACTAGGTGTCAATGGTTGTAATGGGTTATTAACAAGAAAACTCATCCATTCTAATATGTTATATAGTTAATTAATGTTACCTCCCTCAAGATAATAGGGCATATGTCCTCTTAAAGGCTTTTAAGATATGACAGTTATGGTGGAAATTTCAGGCACTACTGCAGACTGATGAGGGAGATGGATTTTAAAGCATGGGGGCCTCTCATTGATCCTCAAATTATTCCACGTAGGCAGCTGCTGACTCTGCCCATGAGTAAGCCAGTCTCTCTCTGGAGAACTTTATAAACAGCATGATTTTCACTGTTTGACATGGTTGAAGCATAGTTCTCTCTGAAAATGACCTCTTTTAAGGTATCATCTGTTTACAGAGCTATGCTTTAGATGTTCTCAAGACTAGGATGGCTACCCCTTGCTCTGAGATTGAACAGGTCAGTCTGCCTTCAGAGATAGATGAATTTGAAGGTGTCTTTGAGTAGCCAGCTGATTTACTTATCATTTTCATTTTAGATTCCAATTCAAACACATACACTGCTAGAAATGAAAGAGAATCCTGAAATCCCATGATGTGCCCTGCTCTCCCAGAACATAATTCCACCCCCCTCCCCATCTGTGAATCTCCTGTTGATATCAGGGGGAGTCACCACATGCAGAGAGGGGAGACACATGCCAGGAGAGGGAAGCCCATTATGTAGCTGAGAGCTAATTTTGCTTAATCTTCTTGATCTCCATAAAGAGCACTCTGAGACCCCACAGAATTTAAACAAAAAAGATGAAGATGAAGAAGGACTGTTCAAGCAGAGTCAATGTAATATTTATTAATGCTGTCCATCACAGTGTATTTATGTACCTAACCAAAATTTAAAACTGTCTGATTGAGAACAGAGGAGAAAAACCGATTGCTGTATCCAGGCAAAACAGGCTCATTCCATCCTCATGTATGTACATTTGGAAAATGAACGGAAATGATATAAGCACCACATTAAACACTTATGCTTCCATTTAAATTATTTTTAAAAGATAAGTAAAAACATAAAATTGTGACCCTGGGTTTATCCTTAAACAGAAATCTCATCTTAAAGGAGAATATTTCCATACTTAATAGCAGAATTCCTTTTTCTTCACTTTACTCAAATGTCTTCTGGGGAGAAGACAGCTGGAAGAGGGGGTCCAAAAAGGGCAGGGGGAGTGGATTCTCACAGCTTAAGAGACCAACTTCAAGAGTAGAATCATTGAATCAGATCAGCTTTGGAAAATACCTTAAAAGCCTCCAGCTCAAGCAAGAGGTAGTGTATTTTGTCCTTGAATTCTTCCAGTGACAGGAAACTCATCACCCTTCAGGCATCTCATTTTAGTGTTGGATAGTTTACCATATTAGACATCTCTCCCTTGTAATATATGGAAACCTATGCCCTTGTAATTTTCCCTTGTTGGTCCTACTGTGCCCCTCAGAGCCAAACACACAGAATGAATCTAATGTCTCTGAGTCTGGGCCTTCAAACACTGGCAGGTAGTTTTCTTTGAACAGCACCACCTTTTCTTCCTTGTTGGCTTAGTCTGCAGCTTTATAACTAAAATACTATTGCTGAAAGTTCTCCAAACTTCCTGAAGTGTTCCTCCTTCCAGAGATGTATGTCATTAAGTCAGACTTATGTTTTCTCTGGATTTTCGAAATTTGCCCTCTCTTATTTGGGTGGCTGGTTAATCTGTATGATTGGTCGACTTGGGCTAACAATTTTGGATGTTGTAAATTTAAAAGGCATTTATTTGAAGAGGAGGGCAATCCTCTATAGCATTTTCCTTGGCATTCATACACACAAGGGCTTGAAAATGCTTGAATAAATAAATGAATGAATGAAGATTCCTTGTATTCTAATACTTGTAGAGGGCTTGATACTTTACAAAGGAATTAAATCCATTATTTGAATGTCACAATAAACAAGAGGGCAGTGGAAAAGGTATTACTATCCCTATCTCCTAAAAATGAGAAAATTGCAACTCAAAAATAAGTGCACTTTGAAGAAAAGTCTTTTACTGGGGAAAAAACAACTTTGAACTTATTAATTCTTATACTACTATAACATATGTTCATAGGATCTCAAAAGAACTAGATTTCTAAAAATTATCTTTGCATTACAGACAAGCCACTAATTTTTACAGTGCATTTTTATTTTAATATAATATATTTCTTGGCCAAAATATTTTTCCTGTTGTGTTGAAAAAGCCACAATAACAAACTGTGCTTACGACAACTTATTTTTTTAAATCTCAAAAAAATTAACAATTAACATAACATTTACAATAAGAAAATAATTCCTTTTTAGATGAGATATGTTGAGGAAGAAAAATTCAATTTTATTAATCTATTAAATAAATATTTATTGAACTTCTATTGTACCCAGGGTAACTTACAGTAATAAAGAAGGCCCCAAAGAAGGGACCAAAGGGAAGGATAACCCAGGGGACATCAGTATGTGAAATTAGGGGATGTACGTATGCTAATGGGATAAAATTTAACAATGGAGGCTTTCTGGGGAAATCCTAAAGGAATTGTAATTAGAAGGTAGAGGCAAAGTGCATTCCAGACAATCTACATGTAATGGTCGGCCTTAGATAAACTATGTAAGAGAATTCAGTATGGCTTGTGCTTCCTTCACGTGCCATTTCACTCCTATTTCAAGTAAGTAACCTTGACTGTATCTAACTCTCTGCTGCCTGAGGTCCATGGGTGGAGGACAATGGAAAAAAGTACACTTATTCCACAGCCACAGAGACTTCTTTTGTTACTGCCCTCAGGAGGTTTAGGAACTGCTGATATATGCACCAAATTACTGTGGCATGAGTTTCCTGTCTCACCAGAAACCTGCAGAGTCCACTGGAAGCATTTCTGGGGTGCCCAGAAGGAATTCTTCAGGCCAGTCCTCCTGATCTGCCCAGTGCCCACACTCCCACCTCACCACCAACCAGTCCTGGTGCATTAGCTGCTCCATCTAGCTCTCTGCCCTGTTCTGCCACTGCTCTCCTGTTCCCAGCAGTGCCCCTGATCAAAATAGGGTGAATCCCCTCTCCCAACTCTGCTCTGGCACAAAGCAAACCATCTTCAGCCATCTATGTCCACCCAGTCACTCCTGCAATTAAATAGTCCCAATGAGGTTTGCAATGAGGCTTGTCAGGGCCTTCCATCACTTACTCATTCTTTGTCTTACTAAAAATGGTAAACTGATCAACTATTTTTCAACTCTCACTGCCTAATGATCCAAAATCCTTTAACTTTTAGTCATCATACTTATTTTACAATTGATAAATTCTATTCCTGTTTTCCCCTCTATCTCAATAAAATTTCTCTGAATCTAACTTGAGATTCAAACTGTGCCCCAGTGTTCCCTTAAAATCCCTTCAAGAAACCTTTATTCATGATGAATTGGGTTTGTTTTTTTTTAATTCCTACAAATAAAAGGATTTCCATAGCTTCGCCAACACTCCACAAATATTTCATGAGCAAGGCATGCCAAAAATGAGACTCTCATTCTGGTAAATAGTGGCTTGGCGTATGTGACATCAAAGCATTTGCAGACTGATAATATCTGTTAGATACCCAGGGCATGGTGGACTGATCACTGCAGATGTAGGCAAGCAGAGAGGGAATTTTAGGTTTAATTCCAGATCCCCTGCATACATTCTGTGTTGCTGGACAAGCTAGCAAGCCTCATGTAACAATTTGGTATAAAAAAAAAAAAATGTGATCCTGACACTGCTCCTAGAACTACAGAGTACTGAACTAAAGAAAAAAAATTATGAGTACCATCATCATGAATCTTATGTGAACTGTTATATAAAAGAATTAAAATGTATTTAGATTAAATGAAAGTCAATTCAAATTTAGAAAATTCAAAACAACTCTGAATATGTCTCAATCTTCATATTCAAGCTCCAATATCAAATAGTTCTATGATGGGCTATATGATATAAATCATCTACTCAAAGATTATTTAAAACTATGAGATCATGATTCCTATATTTTGGCTGCTTGCTTCCTCATTCTCAACTTGGCTCCACTCAGATTCAAAAGGATGTGCTGCAGACCCTGACGTAGTCTCTGAAGCTCTCAACTGGATGAAGCCCCATCCGTCGAGGTCTTTGAGCAGCATCTTTCCCATGGGCCTGACGTCTAGAGCACAGTCACCTCTCTCCTTTAAGTTCTCCCTTTGCCAGCGCTCTCCAATGGCTCACATTTTGTTCTAGTCTTTTACTTGTCAGCCCCTGACTACAGATACTCCCATTCTGTCCCAGGGACCCTCTATGGACCTCTAGGCTCTATTTCCCTTTAGGCACTATCTTCTCAATGAATCTCTATAACCTACACCAGAAAGATCTTATTATTTCCAAAATACTAACTTGCTTTATGGGAATATCTTTGAAGATCTGAAGAGTTGATGTCTGTCCCTACTCACCCTTATAGTAGTCTGTCAATTTAGTAGGTCCTGGGTAAAGAACATTTAAAAACCAATGCACAATGCTAATAACTGTGAGATCACTTAATGGATATAAATGTTTCACGAAAGTGCTGCACAAGAAGAGGTCTATTAAGTAGATGTGTGAATCTGGAGGAGGAAACAGAGTAATTCTGTTTAATAAGATGTTTCCAACATTACCTTACTAATTTGCTAAGGAGCAGGTACAGGCCATATAGCACTTATAAAGTAATTAGAAAGTCTTGATAATTGTTTTTTTAATTAACAACAAAATTTGAAAAAAAAAAAAAAAGCCTACTACCCATTCCCACTTCTCTTCCGGATTAACTGTGGTAGATTCAGACAGGCAGTTTATGTACAAGAGATTTTTCCATTCCAAATTACCAGGTGAAGATGAGCAGATTGGACACTCTTATGTAATTTATGAAGGCAGGGAGGGTTCCTTTATTTCCACTCCTTTAAATGTCCCAAGATAACCTGCTGGTCATTTCTGACAAACTTTTGCTCCCTTATTAGGGGAGAGAAGGTCTCACTACAGACACTTGCTTTACCCTTATGCACTTAATTCCACGTTCCATCCTCAATTACTGAAGGTCACTGAGTCACATAAGACCAACAAAGAGAATCCTGATCATCAGCCGTGATGACAAGGCCATCAGCATAGATACAATGAGACCTGCAAGGTCTACAGAAACAAACAAGAATATTACTGTGATAAATGCAGACACTTCACACTGCGAGCAAATGACTGATCACTTAGACAGCCGGAATTGCCCCCCAAGTGCTCAGGCTTCTATTTTATTTCATATCAGCCATTCTGCCTCCCCACCATGTTCCTCTAAGCTGAGATGAAATATCCTTCCCAATGAAGGAAAAAGTGTTGAGTGTTCCACTGATACTGATCCCCTTCTCTCCACCAGAGCCTTACCAAATTTTGAAGCCTACAATTAAAAATCAGCTACTGGGAAGTAAAGTTCTTCTCTGAGAATTTTACCAGCTACCTGCCTTGATGGTACTTATATCAATTTTTATCTTCTATATTCTAGGATGAAAAAGGACGCCATTTTTCTTTCATTCTATTTTACGTCTATGAATTGAGATTATGCCTTGAGTTGAGATGAAGAGTGTAAGAAATATCCCAATCTACTGCATACATTAAAAAAGGCAATTTGGGGAAATTTTAAATGCCCTACGTGCATCATTTCTTGCCTCTTTCGTGGCCATTGAAGGAGATGGAAGGCAGATTGTCACTCTGGCAACCAGTGATTCATAAGATAAAAATATAACTAGCTGACCACACATCCCCATTGCCCAAGGCTAATGCCTGCAGTCCTAACATATTATGAAAAGAGCCATTTTTCACCTTCAAAAGTATCCCAATTTTGACAACAAATTTTATGGTGACCCTATTTATAATAAAGTTAGAAGAAAGAAGCCTTAGAGCGGCCTTCTGAGTCGACATGAGACTTCTGCTCACGCTCAAAGAGAAAATACTTCAAGGACCAGGGTCTGATGATATCTGTTTTCCTCAGGATTTCACCTTCAAGAATCAAATCTTTATAACTCTATAATTAGATGTAAAACTCATCCCATATGAGAAAGGATAGACACTCTCAGTATTCAATGGAGTGAAAATCAAGAGATGGAACATATTACAAGACACCTCACCTCTTTATACCCATGTTCACAGATTCAAAGGACTTGGTGAAATGTCTCACATTCATTTATTCATTCAACAGATATTGAGTATAAGGGACTGTGCTAAGTGCTGTGGGGCATACAAATCAAACCAGACATGAACACCACCCTCATGGATACCACAGTCCAGTAGAGAAGACGAGAAATCTGTATGATAAGTGTCCTTGAGAAGGGAAACCATGCAGTACTAAGTGAGCTCAGTGGGAGGGAGATGACATTCTTATTAGAGGACATGAGACATATACTGGTATAACCATCCTGGTTGTCAACAGTTTGAAATACTTCCAAATTCTCCACTTGCTTAGGCTACAAGTCACCTTTGATGCCCAAACATGAGCCCCAGCAGCAGGTAAAAGAGTCTAGGAGCGTTGCTGGTGAGGAGAAGGGGAGCCCAAATAGCTGTTGAGTAGACCAAGCTGGCTGCCAAGGCAGTGGTGAGGTGGAAGTTGGAACGGTGAAGAACCTGCCCACTGCTCAGGAACAGCCCAGCACTGGGGGCCTGCTGAAGGTGGCACTGCTGTCAACATTGTCAGCAGGGGCCTGGGGCTGGGCTTTCTCAGTCAAGTCATGTGAGAAATGCTGGGTTCAGGTGCATACCCAGCCAGGGAGCATGGCAGAACCCCCAGCTGCCTCTAGCTGCAACAAAACAGCAGGCTCCAGACACCTGATGACTATGTCATTTATTCCCTGTAGAAACAGGTTCACAAAATTGCAATGTAGTATTATTCTCTTGATTTTTACCAAGGGTCTCTATAAGAAATGACCATATGAATACATTTTCTTCATCTTCTGTAATGGCCAGTATTAAAGATATTTTCTTTTATTATAGCAATCCAGGATTAGATTCCTGGTTAGAGTTCATTTCCGGGAACATTTTCTTCTTACCAACAAGTATATATCCTTTTATTAGAAAATGAATACTACATGATTCATGAAATTTCTTTATTGGCCTTTGTGACCTGCACAGGAACTAAATTTAATGTGCAAGTGTAGAAATTATCCTTAGCTTAGATTTCAGATCCAATAATCTCCTCGACTCTTTTATAAGGTCCTTAGTATATCAGCCTTATTTTAATGTTTTATTGCATATGTGTAACACAAATCTTTATAAAATAAGCAACATATACCAATATCAGATATTTGTATATTATATGTATAATATTAAATATTTTGAAATCTTAGATAGAATTTTCATGACAGTACTAAACAGATAAAGTATTCACCTTAACTAACTCCCTTATGGGTCATCTCATCCAATTCCACCTTTTCTTGAGTGCCTACCACAATTTTTGGCACGAATTTGTTGAATAATGGAATACATGAGTACGACACTGAGAGAGTATTCTATTATAATATTATAATGGGGGTAACATACTACCACAATGATGTCAAAATCCCTTCATTTCCTGAACTAAATGTGTAACAAACATTGCTGAAAGTAAATTAATCATCATCTCTGATGTGACCAGGAAATATGTGATTATTTGGATATTTCACAGCATTTGATATAGCAGGGATTTGAACTGGAAGGCAACCAGGAGAAAAATCCCATCTTCAACTATAAAGCAAAACTTCCCACTTAGACAGAAAATGCCCAGTATATCTGCATCTCAAGGAGCCCATTCATTTTCAGTTTCTGGGGTTGAGGTCCCCCTTTGGAACTATAGCAAATTAAGAGGTGTGTGATTCTTAGAGCTTTGTCTCTTACATTAATAAAGACTAATCATGTTTAAACATGTTAGCACAGCAAGCTCAGGGATGTGGGATAGGATACCAGCTTTGAAGTGGAATTAGTAGTGTGAAGGAAGCTATGTGAAGAATCGTGGAGAGAAATTGATTGAAAATGAAAATGAGGTGTCTTTTGAAGGAGATGGCCTACAAGCCTGACAGTGTGAACTGACAAAATAAGGTTAAAAATATAATCAGAAAAAGCTGGTCTCTATGAGATTCAAATAACTCTTTTGCTAGTCTCTGCAAGGCAACTGCATTAAGAGGAGGAAAAATTGTACCTACCATATGCATATTGCACAGAAGATAGCTTTCAGAAAGGAGTCCAGAGCAGGAAAGCCTCTGTGTACATGAAAACAAATGGGGGGAAAAAAAAGAGATCCTTCTCTTTTTTTTTTTTTTAATTATTTTTTTTTGAATTTTATTTTCTTTTATTTTTTTTATACAGCAGGTTCTTATTAGTTATCAATTTTATACATATTTATATATATATGTCAATCCCAATCTCCCAGTTCATCACACCACCATCCCCCAAGGTCCCTCTCTTTAAAACCAGTAAAATCTCTCTCCCTCTCCCACTCTCTCTCTCTCTGAAAGATACATACACACAAACACTGCCTCTACCTTGCTCCCTCCATCTTTGAAACACCTGCATTAAGTATATCTAAGAGCTTTCTCATCTCTGACGGGACCCCTCCACCAGAGGAGCCCGCTCCATTAGTTGTGAGGTTCAGCTCATTCTCCTGTTACCGCTTGTGTAACATGTTAATGTTTATAACCATGCAACCACTAACCACAACGATGTCACCTACACCTATCCCTCATGGTTGCTATGGAGAATTAAGGCATCACCTTGAGGTACCAAGTACTCTATGCTCATGGCGCAAACGGCCGTGTGCCATATGTTAAGGTTCAGAGAGTGGAACCTACACATTTTACTTGAAACTCCTTTCTGAGAGAGACAGAAGCACACACACAGGGTACACACAGTAAATCAGGCTATAATGGGCCACAAACTGCTTGTTAAGTGTTGTGAGCAGTTTACAAGCTGCACAGTGAGCATCACTGCCTCAGGGTAAGTCGTCCTTACAGACGAGGAGTCAGGACCTCTGAGGGCCATATCCATTTTGTGGTAATTTTTCATGATAAGTAGAATTTCTTTATTTCATTATTTTTCTTCTCATGTGATGTCCAACTGAGATTCAACATTTTGGGGCCATTAATATAAATTTACATCATGGTACAACTATTTCACATAATTGTTTAACTCAATAATAATAATGTGGAAGAGGAGGAGAAAAAACTAATTTATTTCATGTTTGCTATGTACTAAGAGCTTATCCCATTGGAGCCTCATGCCAATAAAAAGCCAGGATTATTTCTGTCCCCATTTTGATTTGGACTGGAGATGGGTTGAGAGAAGGAGCTAAAATGTGTGCACGTGTGACATTGTGTGGCCCTGGAGAGCTAAGCCTTAGTTTACCAAAAAGCAAGTATTTTTAGAGCATCGATTTCTTTTCCGTAGCTCTCTTACTCCAGATGCGAAATACTGCAGAAGGGCTCTCACCCACCCGAATGACCCTAGCAATGCAGCTGCCCTTCATTAAGTCGGTCATTTAACAGAAAGGAAAAGATGGTTAAATAATCAGGCAAGTCATGTATTAATACAGACGCTCATGTATTTAAGTATTCAATTTAAGGATGTCTGTGAAAGTGTTAGATGTTGTCAAAACATTATGTAAGTGATGCCGCCTTTAGCGAGGGGTGTACTTCTTACTTGGAGGATCTGCTTAGGAAGCCGTTAATCTAGAGGGGCCAGAGCTCGCATGCCCTCCAAGGCTGGATCACTAACACGGTGATGTGGGTATTGAGTGAAAGGAAAAGGCATGTCGTAATTTCTCTTCATCCCCTTCTCCCTTTATCTATGAACAGTTGACAAGCGGAATAGCTCGTGTGGGCGAGCTGATCAGTAGGGAGAGAAGGGAGTAGGCAGAGGCAAACAGCCCTCCCAAACTAACCCACTGCCAGTCTTGGTTCACTCGCACTTTGACACCAACGTTAGGACTCAGAGTGTTATTGCAGTGGCACTTGGGCAGGATACCATTTCACAAGGAACTTCCAGCTCAGAGAGGGAGAACAGGCCTGTTATTACTGGATGCTTTAAATTCATGGGCCTT
The DNA here is from genome assembly GCF_964374135.1 of Grampus griseus. NCBI lineage: Eukaryota > Metazoa > Chordata > Mammalia > Artiodactyla > Delphinidae > Grampus > Grampus griseus. The sequence goes on from NC_139019.1 coordinate 74,311,768, forward strand.
GCAAATGGAGAGATGTGTTTGTCAAGAAGTCCACATTTAAGGAAATACTTGATGTAGACTTTTTATGGAGGTGAAACTCACTTAACCCTCTGAGGTCTCCCATTTCAGCTGAGAAAGAGCAGTGGTTAGCTGAATTCTAAAGAAGGAATGCTAAGCCTTATAAATTATCTTCAAAACCCAAATTTACTCAAGAACGCATTTGTAAACATTTATAAATGCCAAGAATAAAGCATTTAGTGAGAAGGCCAATGTTAGATTGGACCTATTTGTCACAGGATTTCACTGGAAGCCTTTAAGTAAATACCAACGGATAATTTGTAGGTTTTGACACAAATGTTGTGATGCGTTGCAGATGCCATAAGCTCTTCTAACGCTGCAAGTGTGAGCCAGACCAGCAGTACAACCCCTATACGCTTAAGTTGTAAGCAGATAACCATGCTCCATGGGGCACAAAGTGTGAAGGTTAAACCTGTAGAATATACAGTAACGAGACCAGTTCGTGTGAATAACATGAGAAACTGGTCTCATTGCTCTAGAGTCATAGCCTTTGAAAGTAAGGGTCAACTTTTAATCAAATTCAACGTAGCAAAGTTAACCCAAAACATATTTTAATGATGACTATTATGGAATGAAAATTAGCCATAATTGGTAAGCACTTTGCAAAAGTAAGCGCTTTTAAAACTTTTATTACCTTTTCATCATCGTAACTGTGATTCCTCCTGTATTTGAAATCAACGTGAGCATAACCATGAAGTTCCCAAACTTTGTGCCAACATGCCCCAGGGTGCCACAGTCAATTCACCATAGGATATTTTTAAATTTTACAGGGAAACACAGAGATATTCTTTATCTGTCAGATATACAAACCGGCTGCTTGAGGTGGTTCCCAGTTTCAATATTAGATTGTGCTAGATTCCTTTTGATGGTGTCATGTCCTTGTGAACCTGGGGTTTTAGCGATTGCTACGAGCAAGTATCACATGAAAATCAACACAGAATGTGGAACAGGACCTGAGGCTAATAATGTCTAATCTAATTCCAAAGTTTGAGAAGTTGTACAGTCCAATATGCACACATATCCCACTTATATGTAATATTGGATGAGAATGAACTGAAAATGTATTTTTTCAATTTATTTGTGGTTTTTAAATGGCCATTAAGTTCTTAGGACATAAATACTTATTAACTTGTTTGGCCCCAACCACTTAATGCAACAGTTATATTATTTCTTTTGGCCTGGGAATGCTGTGAGAAAAATTACTGAGACACTAGGAGCACGCTATAAACGGAACAATTTGAAAACCTCTGATGTGAAGTTTTCCCACATCTATCTATCTCCCCCATCCCCCCTCTTCTTTCTCACGCACACATGAAACACAAGTTTAAAGGAATTTTTCTTTTTTCCATTCAATAGATGTTTATTAATAAACATTATTGAGCATCAAATACATGCTAGGTGCTGAGTTAAGAGGCTAGGTATATCAGGAGAACTGATAGTCTCTGTTGTCCTGTAGCATAAGCTCTTAAGAGACAAGCAGCCAATGAACAAGTTAACAAATCCAAAATACAAAGTGCTCTAAAAAAATAAGTCATTCCCTAACTGCAGGGGCTCCCTTTCCCACTCACCAGCCTACAGAATTATGCTTGGCTTCCCTCCAAAAAGCCCTGAGAGATTCTTAAACCCCACATGCCCACCTGCCCACACTACTGGGGAGTGGGCAACATCATAATTAATAGACAGCATCAGCAGTGGCATGAGCGTGAATGCCAATGAGAAAGGGCTCCGGGCATCTACATAGTCTTGAGGCAAAGGAACAGACGTGTGGGTGACAGGGAGTTTGGAAAAGGCAAGAAGAAAAGACAAAGGGGACTGGATGGGACTATCCTTATGAGAGCCACAGCCTCAGGCAGGACCCCTGTGACTAGCGTGCTACACTAAGAAGCCAGTAGTCCCAGAGCATTCTACTCTCCACCCAGCTGCGCCTGAGAGCAAAGGAATAAGACTGAGAGTCAGGACGATGCCACTGAAAAGAAATATGGGAGACTCGGCATTTGGCCTAAATCGAGTACTATTTGCCATTGACACTCAGATAAATAAAATTGTGCACAGAGAATCTCCTACCCAGCGTACACTTTGCTCCTACCCCTTCCTCCTTCTGTCAGAAAGGATACCTGACAGATCACAGTACTACCAACATACCCTAGAGCCCGTGAAGAGGTACTAGTGTGTCCTTGGTGCCAGGAGTAGCTGTGTCTACACACACTCAAAGAAAGCTTTCAAAACTTCAAGCAACAAAGGAAATTTCGACTAGAACCAAATTCCCTACCTCTATGCATGCATCCTTACTCAGAAAAGCTTGTGATTTATGTGAGAGAATTAGTGCCACAACAAACAAGCTGTGAGAAAAGCAAATGGCGACCTTGCGTCGCCAAATAGAGTGAGATTTCAGGACTAGAGTATCTGTCTTTTCTTCTTCGATTTGCCTGATTCCAGGGATACTTGGAGAAGTCAGTCATTCAGTGCCATCAAAGGAAGTACAGCATATTCTAAGTTATAATTTAGAGCCTATGAAGTGTTTTTTCAGACTTCTCTTAAAAGAGAGAGGCTCAGGGGAAATGAAATTATTTCCTGCCTACATTTAGCAAATTAGGGCTGTAGACTATCCCAGGCCATCGGACTCAGCTGTGCAACTCACAACGTGCTTTCTCAGCAAGAAGACTAGAGCAATTTGCCTTCCATGGGGGAAAAAGTAGAAATGGAAGGACCGGGGGCAGGGCAAGGAAATTTGAGAGGTGGTGCGATGTTCAGCTACCTCAAGATGCAGAGACAATGCTGCTTGTTGTTTCTGCCCTGCTGCAAGGATGGCTGTCATTATAAAGTAATTTGCCAGCCTCCTTCAGTTCATGAACCTTCTGGGTAGGAGACATGTTTATTCCCTCATTGACGCGTGGTGTGCAATAATGTTAGCCATGTCTCTGCCGTTAGGTGTTCTCAGCCGCTGGGGAATCTTCGACACAGGCGCGTTCTCTTTTTTTCGTCTGAATCACAATAGTCCTGCACAAGGAAAGCAGGCTTTCAAAAGGAAAAGGGTAACATTAACCTTGAAGGGTTTTTTAAGAGAGAAAAGGGTGAAGCTTTTAAAAAGCATCATCATGCTGTTCAGTACAATTTAGCACTTAATTGTATACTGTTTTGTTTTGTTCCCTGCTCGAATTGCTGAAGTTTGGAGCTGGACATGGCCTTAGCGCTCATCTAGTCCAACCCCCTAATTTTAAACATTTTGAAGAGAACTCTACGGAAAAGTTTTTTTGTTTTTTGCGGTACGCGGGCCTCTCACTGTTGTGGCCTCTCCCATTGCGGAGCACAGGCTCCGGACACGCAGGCTCAGTGGCCATGGCTCATGGGCCCAGCCGCTCCGTGGCATGTGGGATCCTCCCGGACCGGGGCACGAACCCGTGTCCCCTGCATCGGCAGGTGGACTCTCAACCACTGTGCCACCAGGGAAGCCCTGGAAAACTTTTTGAACAGAGAAAATACCAGGAGCCAGATTTTCAGATTCCTGGATTGGTGTTTGACCCATTCTGCCTGTCTCAGATGTTCTAGAAGACAGTAAATTTGAGATTACAAACATGCCTGTGTCTTCATAACAATGTGCAAGTATTTACCTCCAAGGAATTTTCAGGTTTTCTTTTTTTATTTCTCTTATAAGTTTAAGAAGAAATTTTAAGAACGAGAGAAATATAAAGAATGGTATAAAGATTGTGGGTAGTTTTCTTTTTCAAAAATTAATCCCGATAATAGCTAACATTATTTAATGCTTATTCTATTCTACATACTAAGGATGAACAGGTGGGCAAAAGTGTAGACAATGTCTCTATGTTCAAAGAGCTTCCAACTTAGTAAACTTAATAAATGGAGGAGTATTTCTCCTCCGCTGAGTGTTTTCTATGTGCCCAGACATACTGAAAGAGCTCTAAATGCATTATCTCATTAATCCTAACAAAACACTGCAAGGTAAGTAATAGTCCCATTATCGGCATCATCCCATCCCACCCCACAGATGAGAAAACCAAGGCACCATGACTTAAGGTCTGCAAGGTCTGGCAAGTGAAGATTGAGAGGTGGGACTTGAACCAGGGAAGTTGAAGCCAGCCCTGACCTGCTTAACCACCATGCTAAGTTGCCTCGATGAACCATGAACTGGAAACATGGTGGGAAATGGCAAATGTACAAATGCCATTAGAGAAGCCCACAGTATTACCTTCTCCCTTTCAAAGAACTAGATTTGTAACTTAAAACCGTTAACCCTAAATCATGGGCCCCTTCAATCTGGCTTAAAAGAAAGAGTAATATCTATTTTGAAATGAGAGAAATTACCAGAAAGGGCAATAACCCAGATCCAAAAGACATTTTATGATACTGGAAAAAAGCATCTCATTTAACTCACCCGGAGCAATCAAAAAATTACAGTATCTTTTAATGGGCAAAGCTCCATGATGACTGATGCCTTTACTGACTGGGCAGACTTTGCTTTCAGGCCACTGCACAGTTGAGGCAGCTCTGCTGGTCACTATGCTATTAGATGAAGCATTTTTCTATAAATCTTGCCTTGAACTTGAAGCTAGGGTCATCAACTGTCCTGAATTGGCCAGTACTGAGGTGTCCCCCAAAATGCAGACTTGAGTGCTAAAATCCCAACAGTCCCAGGCGACGGTCTCTTCCTGTTTATGCTCAGCCTGGCATCTGAGTGCACGGGGAGTTTATGTAGCCCGTGTGGGTGGGGAAATATCCAGCCCTGCTCATCTCTGGGCATCCGTCTCTGTCTTTATTGACCCCACTGCTGATCTGAGCTGGTGACATTTGTGGTCCCTCTTCTCAGCAGCAACAGCACACAGGGACAGCGCTCTGGTGAGCTCAGCCCTCTCTCTTAATGACAAGGTCCCTCCCTAGGCTCCCTTTGGGCTGTAGATTGCCTGAGCCCTGGATGTGGCTCTCATCTGGGTCTCCACCTGGGCAGCCTGCCCTGATGCAGGCCTCGGCCACAGGTCACTGTGACCGTCACCTCAATGACAGCATTGGTAGCTGCCCAGCCAACAGCCTCAGCTGTGTCCCACATGTCTGAGGTCATGTCTCAGGCTTGTGTCTACCTCACCAAGCCATTCAGCATGTCTTCTCTGCTGCAGCCACTTCCTACTGGGAAAGATTTTCTATGAGAAAATTTCTCCTCCAGAATTCTAAATACCAAACATATACAGTGTTCCTCTGCTGAGGCTTCCTTCTCAAGCCATGACCCTCAGTCTCACTACCCCTCCCCCTGCCAACAGAGGTTTTAAGCCTAGAGGTAAGCCTGTACGTGAATGCCTCAGTTCCTGCATTTGCCCCTTTTCTCTTCTCTCGACCACTCCTCTCACCATCAGAAGGCCTTATACTTCCCCCTGATGGGAACTTTGCTTCCACGTTCTCCATGTCTCTGCAGTGAAGTTGGCATGCGGAGTAAAGCTTATGGAATTTAGAAAACCCTTCCACTTCAGAATCAAGCTTGCTACTCTAAACTGAGCTATGACCTCTATTCTCAGGGATTCAGCTTGAAACTATAAATGCTATTGGTTCAATGGATGAGGAGTTACTAAGCAACTCGCTAAATACATCAGCAATACTTTCAAAAATATTAACCTCGTTATACTTTTTTAGTTGTCTTAATTTGGTACTGGCTTTCTTATTTTTTTTACCCTATTTTTTACCACTACGATAGCAAATGAATCTATGGCAACATTGCCTTCACCAGAATGCCCAGGAAGGAAACAGAAGCACAGTAAGAGCCTCACACCTGAAGGAGGGTGACATTTAAAAGACTGTCTTCTCCCTGCCCTGCCAGCAGCAAATTACCCCATTAAAATGGCAAGTGAAAGATATCTACGTGACTACCATTAAGAAGGGTTATTTAATTTCCTACAACGGCTTTTTTTTGGTCACAGGAAAAAGCCTGAGTTTTATCTTCAAGTATGATAAGACTCCTTCTTTCCTCACTGATAATTTCCAGATACAGTACTTTATCTTGAGGTGGGTTTTTCAATGAGATATTTCACATAGAATCATAGAATATCAGAACTGACTGGGTCCCAAGAGACCATCTAGTCCAGTCCTTTTAAATTATTTTAAGCCAGCAGAATTATGAATTTTTTCCCCAAAAAGACATCTTGCTCCAAAACCCCATATCTGAAAAACAATGGTACTACTCCTGTTGAAAGCAGGTTGGAGCGCTGGCCCTATCCCACAGTGACCTGTGGTACCTAAGCAGCAGCATCCTAAAGCGCCCTTAGGTCAATTACTACCAGCCCTCACTAAGGAGCAGGAAACCTGGACTCAAGAGATGCCTCTCACTGTCCGGGTCACATTGCAGGTTTGGTTTACTGACTCTCTTAGCGTTATTTCATGCTAGCACACATTCTGGCAAAGGTTGGTGCTTTTCTTAAAGTTGTTTTTGTTTGTTTTTTGTATTGGGGGGTTTTTTTTTTGCTTGTTTTTTGGATTTATGCCTATTTAAATGTCTAAGTTATTTTGGGAACCGATTTTTGTTGTTTTAGTTTTTTCAGTGGTGATGTATCTTTAAGCTGTAAATCAGTAGAAGAAAGTGATTTCCTTTTCAAAAATTCTACATTCAGAAAAAGTTACAAAATAACAATAAACAGCTCCACTATTGACCAGCACCTGTTTGAATGGGAAGTTTAAGAACTCAGATCCTGAAACAAGCCACATGCATCCTCAAAGAAATGTCAAGAGGCAACTCTGTCCAAGAAGATATGTTTCCCACTTCATCAGATCATTATTTGACATAAAGCAAGTAGAATTGGAGTTGGGGATTTAAACAATAATATCAGAGTAAAGAAAAGAATAGATGAGGAATTGGGGGTGGAGGTGGTGGGAGGAACTGGGAGATTAGGATTGACATGTATACACCAACAGGTATAAAATTGATACCTAGTAAGAACCTGCTGTATAAAAAAATAAAATAAAATAAAACTCAAATATAAAAAACAAATAAACAAAAGAATAGAATGTTAAGCATGTTGTCCAGATCAACAAAGGTGAGAGCCATAGTGTTTCTTTTTTTTTTTTTTTTTCTCTTACAAGCCTAATTTCTGAGATTTGAACATCCAGTAAGTCTTATTATACTTTGGAGGGCTTAGTGCGGAGCTTTAAACTTCAGGAACTATGAGTTCTTTAAAGCCATGGAAGATTGATTTCATGTTTTTCTTTCACAGCATTTTGATGTGGACTTGGCAGAGAACGAGGTTCCTGTGCTAATTTCCTCTCGCTCTTTGTAATTAGTCAGCATTTGAAATGAGGTAACAGGATATCATTGTCTACTGACCATTGCAAGCCCATTTGTTTATGACACACTCTCCCGGCTTTTACATGTACAATATTATTACCCACCTCTTCATTTGTGTTGCTGTCTCGTTCCTCTTTTCTAATTTCTCCAGTTCTACTCCCCTCGGTCCCCGCTTCCTTTGTGGGCAATGCAAGAGGCACTTTTCCTTCCAGCTGGCAAGGCATTAAGGAGGTCTGAAGGGGGTGTACAGAGTGACTTACACACTCCCCAGAGGCCAATTACACTTGGAATCCTCCTGATCGGCCCTGATCAGGGAGTGGGTCTTCCCCCTCACAGCCTATTGTGCTAGCTCTGAGCCACCTGATCAGCCTGGTCCTACCCAGTATTTAAATTAGGGCATCACCAATCCTGGACCCACGTCGGGGCCCCTGGGTAACACTTGGGAATAAATTAACATTCTGCTGTTGTTCCAAAGCCACATGGACACCATCGTTAGAAACCCATCAGCAATAAAGGAGACTGTTATGAAAGGCTCAAGAAGAAAGGGGGTGAAATAGCATCATGCAATTGTGTGCCATTGCACTGGGTCTTAATGCAACAATTACCATGTCGCCTTTGTTAGGTCTGGTGGAGGGGTGATAACGGTTTGACATGGCATCATGTTATGTGGTAGTTATGTAAGTTTACTGTAAGCATTTCTTTTAAGGACTGCCAAATACAGGGAAGGAAGGAAAGAAGGAAGGAAGGAAGGGAAAGAGGGAAAGGAGGGAGGGAGGGAGGAAAAGAAAAGGAAAAAAGAAAAACTGTATACGCAGACAATTCATGTGTTAGCTAGAACTGTAAGCCAGACCACTGAAAGGCTAATGTAAGTGGTCAAGCTAGTTTAGAGGAACACCTGCATAACAAAACAACGACAGAAAAGGAAGGTTAATGGAAAAGGACTAATAGGCAAGTTAGCAGACATCCAACAAACTGGCCGAGTAAGGATAATGTGAGAGAATATATGTTTCAAAATCAACGGCAATGTACTTTACAGAATTTCAAAAAGTGAGGAGGACTTTGAATTTATTGAGGACATATCTTGGCAGGACATCATGATGAAAAGCTTTCATTTTACAGCAAAAAAAAAAAAAAAAAAAAAAATTGTTGTGAGTTCCTGCATTCTTGTATTTTTTTCCCCAAAGCAAACTGTGATATTGCTACTGAAATTTTGCAGTGAATTTCTACAGTAAGTTTCACAGTCCTTCGCATTCAAAATACACAGCTATTATATACTTACATCTATCTATATATCAGCCATTTTACTTTCACTACTTTTATAACCTGTACTATACAGTGTTCTAAAATGAACATCAAAGAAGGAGGGAGTGAAATCATATCCTTTAAATAATTCAAACAGCTTTTTAAATGAGGCAATAAAAATATTTTTATGTAGAATGTATTGCCATTGTTCTCTCTTGAGAAACTATGTATATAATACTAATATAAAATACTTAGTTACTAGTTTATAAATATAGAAATCAGAAATGATTTTTCACTCTGCAATAAAAGGACAATACACAGTTAATATAACTTACAGAATTTCAGAAACATTTGAAAAAATTGTTTGCTATTTTAAAAGTAGGTTATCAAATTTTATGCTGCTTTGAAAGTATATTTTGTATCTTTTTTTTGAGAAAGAGATTTTTAATTGCATAATCATCTTAATTTTTATTATCTTTCTGCATCGCCTAGATTAAGAATAGCAAAAAAGGGCTTCCCTGGTGGTGCAGTGGTTGGGAGTCCGCCTGCCGATGCAGGGGACACAGGTTCGTGCCCCGGTCCGGGAAGATCCCACATGCCGCAGAGCGGCTGGGCCCGTGAGCCATGGACGCCGAGCCTGTGCGTCCGGAGCCTGTGTTCCGCAACGGGAGAGGCCACAACAGTGAGAGGCCCGTGTATCGCAAAAAAAAAAAAAAAAAAAAAAAAAAAAATATATATATATATATATATATATAAGAATTCAGATAAACTGATTTTAAAAATAGTGTCTCAATAGATGAATGAACAAATATAGGTAAGGAAGTAACAAATTAATAATAATCATGAAAATATTTCAGCCTTACTTAAATAACATCAGTAAGATATTTATAACCATCAAATGGATGAAGACTTAAAAATGAAAATGCTGATGAAGGTATAGTGAATAAGTATTAAATGGTGATAATGAGAATAAGTACTACATTACTGGAAAGCAATTTGACAATCAATATCACTGGCCTCAAAACTTTTCCTACACTTTGCTAATTTTGCTTCTTGGACTACACACTAAGGAACCAATACAAAATTCAGGTAAAAATGTATGCACAGGAATTTTTATTACATATTATTAATGTAATAAAAAGATTATTATTTGTGTGACAATAGGATAGTGACTAAGTAAATTACATAGTATCATATGTAATATTATGTAGCTATCAAGATCAAGGGCCAAGAAATTTTTGTGGAATAGAAAAATGCATATAATATGATTTTAAACCTTAAATGCAAGATTCAAAACTGGGTATACAGTGGAATTCCAGCCCTGCTTTTAAAGTATACATACATATGGAACATTTGCCCTTAGAATCCAGCCCCCATGCAGTGAGGAAGCTCAGGCAGTCTAACTGATTCAGGAGTTCCATGGAGACCCCCCAAAAGAGAAGAACCAATAGCTCCAGTTGGGCCAAGTCTTATGTAGCCACCCTGCCAAGATGCCAGATATGTAAGAAAAGCCATCTCAGACCTTTCAGACCATCCTATCTACCAGCTGAATATTACCAAGTGACCTCAGACAATGTCATGTGCAAAGTAGAAGAAATGCCCACTGAGCCCTGCCCAAGTCCCAGATCCACGAAATTTTGAAATGCAATCAAATGATTGTCAATATAGATATAGATCAGTGAAGACAAGTAGATATGAATCTTAAGGAAACAACTGGAACAAAATACTCTAAAACATTAAGAGTGGTTATCTTCAGGTGAGATGTTTATCAATAATCTTTAACACTCTTTTGGGCTTATCAAGTTTCCGATAATAAGCATGTAATACTTTTATTTGAAAATGTTATCTTTAAAAGAGAAAAATGTAGTGATCATTGTTGTTTAAAACAAAATATATCTTTAACATATCATATCCAGAGAAATATGGCAAAGAGGGCTTTGGAATAAATTACCTGCTTGGGAATTAAATGATCAAATTAAAAAAAAAATTTTTAACATCTTTATTGCAGTATAATTGCTTTACAATGTTGTGTTAGTTTCTGCTGTATAACGAAGTGAATCAGCTATATGTACACATATATCCCCATATCCCCTCCCTCTTGCCTCTCCCTCCCACCCTCCCTATCCCACGCCTCTAGGTGGTCACAAAGCACCAAGCTGATCTCCCTGTGCTATGTAGCTGCTTCCCACTAGCTATCTATTTTAAATTTGGTAGTGTATATATGTCAATGCTACTCTCTCACTTCGTCCTAGCTTACCCTTCCTCTCCCCATGCCCTCAAGTCCATTCTCTACGTCTGCGTCTTTATTCCTGTCCTGCCCCTAGGTTCTTAAGAACCTTTTTATTTTTTCTTAGATTTCATATATATATGTTAGCATATGGTATTTGTTTTTCTCTTCCTGACTTACTTCACTCTGTATGACGGACTCTAGGTCCTTCCACCTACCTACAAATAACTCAATTTCGTTTCTTTTTAGAGCTAAGTAATATTCCATTGTATATATGTGCCACATCTTCTTCATCCATTCATCTGTCAGAGGACACCTAGGTTGCTTTCATGTTCTGGCTATTGTAAATAGTGCTGCAGTGAACATTGTGGTACATGACTCTTTTTGAATTATGATTTTCTCAGGGTATATACCCAGTAGTGGGATTGCTGGGTCATATGGTAGTGCTATTTTTAGTTTTTTAAGGAACCTCCATACTGTTCTCTATAGTGTCTGTATCAATTTACATTCCCTCCAACAGTGCAAGAGTGTTCCCTTTTCTCCACACCTTCTTCAGCATTTGTTGCTTGCAGATTTTTTGATGATGGCCATTCTGACCAGTGTGAGGTGATACTTCATTGTAGTTTTGATTTGCATTTCTCTCATGATTAGTGATGTTGAGCATCCTTTCAGGTGTTTGTTGGCAATCTGTATATCGTCTTTGGAGAAATGTCTCTTTAGGTCTTCTGCCCATTATTGGATTGGGTTGTTTGTTTTTTTGATATTGAGCTGCATGAGCTGCTTGTATGTTTTGGAGATTAATCCTTTGTCAGTTGCTTCATTTGCAAATATTTTCTCCCATTCTGAGGGTTGTCTTTTCGTCTAGTTTATGGTTTCTTTTGCTGTGCAAAAGCTTTTAAGTTTCATTAGGTCCCATTTGTTTGTTTTTATTCCATTTCTCTAGGAGGTGGGTCAAAAAGGATCTTGCTGTGATTTATGTCATGGAGTGTTCTGCCTATGTTTTCCTCTAAGAGTTTTATAGTGTCTGGCCTTACATTTAGGTCTTTAAATCATGTTGAGTTTATTTTTGTGTATGGTGTTAGGAAGTGTTCTAATTTCATTGTTTTACAGGTACCTGTCCAGTTTTTCCAGCACCACTTATTGAAGAGGCTGTCTTTTCTCCATTATATATCTTGCCTCCTTTATCAAAGATAAGGTGACCATATGTGTGTGGGTTTATCTCTGGGCTTTCTATCCTGTTCCATTGATCTATATTTCTGTTTTTGTGCCAGTACCGTACTGTCTTGATTACTGTAGCTTTGGCCTGAAGTCAGGGAGCCTGATTCCTCCAGCTCCATTTTTCCTTCTCAAGATTGCTTTGGCTATTTGGAGTCTTTTGTGTTTTCATACAAACTGAGAAATTTTTTGTTCTAATACTGTGAAAAATGCCATTGGTAGTTTGATAGGGATTGCATTGAATCTGTAGATTGCCTTGGGTAGTAGAGTCATTTTCACAATGTTGATTCTTCCAATCCAAGAACATGGATATCTCTCCATCTGTTTGTATCATCTTTAATTTCTTTCATCAGTGTGTTATAGTTTTCTGCATACAGGTCCGTTGTCTCCTTAGGTAGGTTTATCCCTAGGTACTTTATTCTTTTTTGTTGCAATGGTAAATGGAAGTGTTTCCTAAATTTCACTTTCAGATTTTTCATCATTAGTGTATAGGAATGCAATAGATTTCTTTGCATTAATTTTGCAACCTGCTACTTTACCAAATTCATTGATTAGCTCTAGTAGTTTTCTGGTAGCATCTTTAGGATTCTCTATGTATAGTATTATGTCATCTGCAAACAGTGACAGCTTTACTTCTTTTCCGATTTGCATTCCTTTTTCTTCTCTGATTGCTGTGGCTAAAACTTCCACAACTATGTTGAACCATAGTGGTGAGAGTGGGCAACCTTATCTTGTTCCTGATTTTAGAGGAAATGGTTTCAGTTTTTCACCACTGAGAACGATGTTGGCTGTGGGTTTGTCATATATGGCCTTTATTATGTTGAGGTAAGTTCTCTCTATGCCTACTTTCTGGAGAGTTTTTTTTTTTTTATCATAAATGGGTGTTGGATTCTGTCAAAAGCTTTTTCTGCATCTATTGAGATTATCATATGGTTTTTATCCTTCAGTTTGTTAATATGGTGTATCACATTGATTGATTTGCATGTATTGAAGAACCCTGGCATCCCTGGGAAAAACCCCTCTTGATCATGGTGTATGATCCCTTTAATGTGCTGTTGGATTCTGTTTGGTAGTATTTTGTTGAGGATTTTTGCATCTATGTTCATCAATGATATTGGCCTGTAGTTTTCTTTTTTTGTGACATCTTTGTCTGGTTTTGGTATCAGGGTGATGGTGGCCTCATAGAATGAGTTTGGGAGTGTTCCTCACTCTGCTTTATTTTGGAGTAGCTTGAGAAGGATACGTGTTAGCTTTTCTCTAAATGCTTGATAGAATTCACCTGTGAAGCCATCTGGTCCTGGGGCTTTTGTTTGTTGGAAGATTTTTAATCACAGTATCAATTTCAGTGCTTGTGATTGGTCTGTTCATATTTTCTATTTCTTCCTGGTTCAGTCTCAGAAGGTTGTGCTTTTCTAAGAATTTGTCCATTTCTTCCAGGTTGTCCATTTTATTGGCATATAGTTGCCTGTAGTAATCCCTCATGATTCTTTGTATTCTGCAGGGTCAGTTGTTACTTCTCCTTTTTCATTTCTAATTCTACTGATTTGAGTCTTCTCCCTTTTTTACTTGATGACTCCAGCTAATTGTTTATCAATTTTGTTTATCTTCTCAAAGAACCAGCTTTTAGTTTTATTGATCTTTGCTATGGTTTCCTTCATTTCTTTTTCATTTATTTCTGATCTGATCTTTACGATTTCTTTCCTTCTGCTAACTTTAGGGTGTTTTTTGTTCTTCTTTCTCTAATTGCTCTAGGTGTAAGGTTAGGTTGTTTATTTGAGATTTTTATTGTTTTTGGAGTAGGACTGTATTGCTATAAACTTCCCTCTTAGAACTGGTTTTGCTGCATCCCATAGGTTTTCGGTCATTGTGTTTTCATTGTCATTTTTTTGTAGGTATTTTTTAATTTGCTGAATGATCTCTTGGTTATTTAGTAATATATTGTTTAGCCTCCATGTGTTTGTAGTTTTTGCAGTTTTTTCCCTGTAATTGATATCTAGTCTCATAGCATTGTGGTCGGAAAAGATACTTGATACAATTCAATTTTCTTAAATTTACCAAGGCTTGATTTGTGACCCAGGATATGATCTATCCTGGAGAATATTCCATGAGCACTTGAGAAGAAAGTGTATTCTGTTGTTTTTGGATGGAATGTCCTATAAATATCAATTAAGTCCATTTTGTTTAATGTATCATTTAAAGCTTGTGTTTTCTTATTTATTTTCATTTTGGATGAGCTGTCCATTGGTGAAAGTGGGCTACTGAAGTCCCCTACTATGATTGTGTTACTGTTGATTTCCCCTTTTATGGCCATTAGCATTTGCCTTATGTATTGAGGTGCTCCTATGTTGGGTGCATAAATATTTACAATTGTTATATCTTCTTCTTGGATTGATTCCTTGATCATTATGTAGTGTCCTTCTTTGTCTCTTGTAATAGTCTTTATTTTAAAGTCTATTTTGTCTGATATGAGCATTGCTACTCCAGCTTTCTTTTGATTTCCCTTTGCATGGAATATCTTTTTCCATCCCCTCACTTTCAGTCTGTATGTGTCCCTAGGTCTGAAGTGGGTTTCTTGTAGACGGCATATATATGGGTCTTGTTTTTGTATCCATTCAGCCAGTCTATGTCTCTTGTTTGGAGCATTTAATCCATTTACATTTAAGGTAATTATTGATATGTATGTTCCTATGACCATTTTCTGAATTGTTTGGGGTTTGTTTTTGTAGGTCTTTTCCTTCTCTTGTGTTTCCTGCCTAGAGAAGTTCCTTTAGCATTTGTTGTAAAGCTTGTTTGGTGGTGCTGAATTCTCTTAACTTTTGCTTGTCTCTAAAGGTTTTAATTTCTCCATCGAATCTGAGTGAGATCCTTGCTGGGTAGAGTAACCTTGGTTGTAGGTTTTTCCCTTTCATCACTTTAAATATATCCTGCCACTCCCTTCTGGCTTGCAGAGTTTCTGCTGAAAGATCAGTTGTTAACCTTACGGAGATTCCCTTGTATGTTGTTTGTTGTTTTTCCCTTGCTGCTTTTAATTTTTTTTTTATTTAATTTTTGATAGTTTGATAAATATGTGTCTTGGTGTGTTTCTCCTTGCATTTATCCTGTATGGGACTCTCTGCACTTCCTGGGCTTGACTGACTATTTCCTTTCCCATATTAGGGAAGTTTTCAACTACAATCTCTTAAAATATTTTCTCAGACCGTTTCTTTTTCTCTTCTTTTTCTGGGCCCCCTGTAATTCGAATGTTGTTGAAATTAATGTTGTCCCAGAGGTCTCTGAGGCTGTCCTCAATTCTTTTCATCCTTTTCTCTTTATTCTGCTCTGTGGTAGTTATTTCCACTATTTTATGTTCCAGGTCACTTATCCATTCTTCTGCCTCAATTATTCTGCTATTGATTCCTTCTAGAGTATTTTTAATTTCATTTTGTGTTGTCCATCACTGTTTGTTTGTTCTTTAGTTCTTTTCGGTCCTTGTTCAACATTTCTTGTATTTTCTCCATTCTATTTCCAAGATTTAGGATCATCTTTACTATCATTACTCTGAATTCTGTTTCAGGTAGACTGCCTATTCCTCTTCATTTGTTTGGTCTGGTGGGTTTTTACCTTGCTCCTTCATCTGCTGTTTGTTTCTGTGTCTTCTCATTTTGCTTAACTTACTGTGTTTGGGGTCTCCTTTTTGCAGGCTGCAGGTTCATAGCTCCCGTTGTTTTTGGTGTCTGCCCCCAGTGGCTAAGTTTGGTTCAGTGGGTTGTGTAGACTTCCTGGTGGAGGGTACTGGTGCCTGTGTTCTGGTGGGTGGGGCTGGACCTTGTCTTTTTGGTGGGCAGGGCTCCGTCTCGTGGTGTTTGTTGGGGTGCCTGTGAACTTAGTATGATTTTAGGCAGCCTCTGCTAATGGGTGGGATTGTGTTCCTGTCTTGCTAGTTGTTTGGTATGGGGTGTCCAGCACTGGAGCTTGCTGGCCATTGGGTGGAGCTGGGTCTTAGCGTTGAGACAGAGATCTCTGGGAGAGCTCTCACTGATTGATATTACATGGGGCCAGGAGGTCTCTGGTGGTCCAACGTTCTGAACTTGGCTCTCCCACCTCAGAGGCGCAGGCCTGACACCGGGCCGGAGCACCAAGACCCTGTCAGCCACACGGCTTGGCACATGATGAAGACCATGTTGAAGACCTAGTATGACACCAGCCAGGCTGCTTTCTTCACCTGCAGAAACTACTACCAGATCAGTGAGAGACACTGGTCTTGACCACCTTGATGGCAAGGACCACACTTGTGAAAGGATGTCAATCAAAAGGGGACCCAGAGGAGAAGAAAAATCTAAAATTTTTTAAATAAAAATACTCTTCTTAAATGTTTACTACTTAGACTACCTGTAAAGAATCTAGTCAAATTTGGAAAATAGCAAATGACTACTTTATACATGGGTAATATTTAGCTCTGAGATCCTCAGTGATGATAATGTAGTCACATATCACAATCTACTTTTGGGTTGGTGAACAACATCATTCATTCATCAGTTCATGGACATTTCTAGTTTTGTTCATCAATTTCATTTTAAATTCCCAGGATCTGAATTAACTGTGTGTGTCTGCTTCCAACAGGAGGGTAGTCTTTTTAAAATTATACATGTCAGTGCATCACTTACATAATGTCACATCCTGTTATGCTTCTTCCCACTATGAACTGGCATAACACAACACGACATGAGAGAAATGTATTGACATAGTGCAAGATGTCAAAAAATACAAAATTTTAGCAGATAATATGGTACAGATATTTTGAGTTATCTTAATTCTTCTGAGCAACTTGGTTTACCTTATTAAAGTTGGTTCTTGAAAAAGCTGACAGCAAAATTGTTTGTACTTGATCCCAGAAGACTTCAACTTAAGTTTGGATGTTTAAAATGTTAAGTGATAATGTGGTATAGGGGAAATATTTACATTTAATCATATGGTATTTTTTAAATATTCTACTATAAATAACTCAAACTATCAGAAAATTATGTCGAATTTTGACTTATAATGGAGTAAGGTCATGGTTTCATGGGACAAGAGCACTAACACAGAAGGAATAATTTTAATGTGCTGTACAAACAAAAGTCAGGATTTGCAAATCAAAATTCTTACAATGACCAAGGGGTCAAAGTAAACAAATGATAGAGGGAAGCTGGGCTAGGATAGAGATGGACAGGGCAATGTGTGCCTCATAGTTAGTGTTCAGCTCCAGCCATTGTTGTCTTATGGAAAAATGTGAGTCTATTGTCCCAGATCTTCTTGCTCTTCAGGAGAAGATTTTCTATGTGTGAAATATATTGGTTTTTGAATGCTGGCAAGTAATTTATAGTTTTAAAACATGAACAGGTTAAACAAAACATACCTGTGTGCAGAGAGAGCTGGTCGGGCTACAGCGCCCCCTCTAGAGTCTTAAATGCTAATACATATGCCCAATAATTATTGTGTTCATGGTTGACTCAAGGAGCTCAGCTGCTGGAAATTCAATACCGTACAAGCTAGAGAGGAGCACATGTTCAAGAGCAAATGTCTAATTTTTGACTAGGCTAACTTTGCTCCATGACTCTCAGCATTTACAAGCCACCCTCCAGCCTGCTGCTGACACAGAATACTGTTAACTGCAGATAAAGTGTAAACATTCCCACTGAAGAGTAGAAGCTTAACCTAAAAGGAATTTTTATACTCATATGTTCCAAAATGTGTTGTGAACCCAGAATATCCAGCTAAAGTTTATAATTACTTTCCCCACTGATTCCATTAAGGGGCCTGGGGACAATAGAGCTGGGAAAGAAGAATGGGTGGCTATTTGAATTCACAAAAACTTTGAAATATAAATTTTTAATCCAGTTTTGTTACTTTCAAAGATAGCACAGTTTTGTTGACTGCAATCACAATGACATTTACTGATGAACTATTACATACCAAGTGCCAGAAAGGGCTAAGCACATAAAAATGAGGAAAGCCTTGTCTAGTAGATGAGAAGAGTTTTGCAAACAAATCATTATAATAGTACAGTGTGATTCATGCTATAAAAGAGGAAGGAACAAAGTATACCTCCCTAGAAGAGAGAGTGATCAAATCCAACTGGGCATGGAAGATGAACCTTTTGCCAAAGAGGAGACACTTGAGCAGGTCTGAACCCAAAAACTGAAATAGTTTGGCCAGCGAAGAGAATTACAAATAATTAAATATAGAGACAGCATGGGGCTCAAGGATGTTGGAAAGGAGAGAGCAGCAAGTTATAGGTCATCCTAAGAGTTTGGGCTTAACTTTTGGCAATGAAAAACTATTGAAGGCTTTTAAGCAGAGAAGTCCAGCAGATCAAATCTTTGTTTTAGAAAGATCACTGAGAACAATGTGTAGGGATAGAAGCGGGTGGGACTCAGAGACAGGGAAATGAGCTAAGAAGCTGTATCAATAATCCATGAAAGAATCATGAAGGCTGAACATTTTTAATAAGCAAAACTAAGAAAAGGAAAATAATAATTCTTAGTACACATTATATGAAGTATAATAAACATAACTGTACTTTTACTTTTAACTTTTTAGACCAAAGTAATCATGTATATTTTGTCTAAATTGCCACAAAATGCAATGTTAGAACTTAAGTTCATAAACTATAACCAATGACTGAAATCATATCAATAAAAGTCTATGTTAATGAAGAAAAATTACAGATTCTAATCTCAAGCTAAATTTTTTTGTCGGATTCTCTTGATGCTTATTCAAAGAAGTTATTTGTTTAAATGCAGTTTTATTCCTTTACTAGAGTTGGTAGAGCGTAGAAATGTCATGTTGCTTGTCTCAGTCTGGGTTCCCCGAGAGCAGAGTCTGAGGTTGAGGGCTCATAGGCTCCTACTTTATCATGGAGAGCAACCCTGGGAGCAGGAGTGAGGGACAAGGGGAAGGAGAAAAAGCCCTAACAAAGACTTGAGGATGTGTTTCAAGTTCAGCACTGCTAATTGCAACTGAGTGTTCCAACATCCTAGAAACTCTCTACGCAGCTTCTCAGAACAGCTGTTGGAGGAAGCAAAAGGGGGAACTTTTCTACAAGCTCCCACCTTCCATGGGTTTTAACCCTGGCTTAATGTTGCCTAATTAACTCCCTGCACATTTCCCAGTTCCACATGTGTAGATTCCCAGCACCAAGCTGGTCATGCAGTTCCCCACACCTGTCAGTCAACACTTGTGTGGAAGGTGAGAGGTCCACAGGGGCACCAGGTAAGTGCTGTCAGATTGCACTTGCATGGTGTCAATCAGAGCCCACTTAGAGCTGCCTGCTTCTGTAGGGGCTGGGACAAGACAGATGAGACCAATGGTTTCTCAAGCGGGGTCCACCAGGTATATGATACTAAGCCTGACTTCTGAAAGAAACTTATACAATCAGAATAATACATGAAAATGAAAACAACCTTCATTAATCACTCTATAATCAGAACTTTTCACTAAGAATTTATCTTTGAGACAAGAGATGTAAGCACAAGTACAATTATTTGTTTACAGTTCTCACCCACTCAGTAATTTGCTTTTGGTCTTAACCATGCTATATGCCAGTATTTCAATTCATTTACTGTAATTCTCTGATCCTACCACCCTTTCAGGTCTCTAACTTCCCTCATGTCCTCCTCCCTTCCCACCTTGGATTCCATGCTTCATTGTGATAATTATTCACTTGCATATATCAACTCCCTCACCTTTCTTTCTAGGACCTTGTGAAACAACAGAAGGAAGCAGAAAAGAATTTCGACAGGCTCTCCCGCCACATTCTCACACCTTCCTGCAGCTGGCGCCTACTTCTGCCTTCCCTTCTGTTTCCCTGGGTGGCTTGCCTGTTCCTATGAGGGCCCTCCCCCTCCATCTCGTCCTTGGTTCCATCTCCTCTTGCTCACTAAGAGACATAGCTCCACTGTCTGTCTTCTCTTTCTCCTCTATCATCAATTTTCCTTCTCTATTGGATCAGTGTTCAGAATGCAGTTACTAGGATGTTCTGATCTTTAAAATACCCTCTCTTGACCACATGTAGCCTAGGAGACCATAGCCTACTAGCTAACAAGCAATCTCTCTGCTCCCCTTTGTAGTATTCCTCTTTAGCTTCTTCTATCAT
Organism: Grampus griseus; assembly: GCF_964374135.1. NCBI lineage: Eukaryota > Metazoa > Chordata > Mammalia > Artiodactyla > Delphinidae > Grampus > Grampus griseus. Next base: position 74,331,898 of record NC_139019.1, read on the forward strand.
TCTCCCTTGAACCTCCTGCCAGATGACTTCTATCCCCACCTCTCCATCTTCACTTGTCAAGATCGTTAATGATTATCACACTGATGAACGCAACGGTCATTTACCAGTTCTCATCTTAAGTATCAACAACATTGATACAGATGATCTCTTTAAGCTTTTTTCCAGCTTTGTTTCTGGGGAAATATTCTGTCTATCTCACTCTCTATTCCTTCTCATTCTCTTTGTTGATGCTTCTACATCTCACCAAACTCTAAACCTGAGAGCCTCGAGCCTCAATTTTGTGACTGCTTTTCTCTACATACACTTGGGATTTAGATAACCACCTCCAGTTCCCGGAGCTATAAATGTCATCTATTCCCTGGATACCATCTAATCCAGACTCTCTCTAAACCATCCCAATTTCAATACCAAAATTTGCTTCTTCTCACACATTAAAATCTTAGAACCACATATGAATTCTCTTCTTTTTACTCCATTACTCAATCTCTGATCAAGTTCTTTTAGACCCTTATTTGCAGTAATAATAGTGATAAAAACTAAGACATATATATGCAATGTCTTGAACGTATTTCATCATTTCCATTCCTACTAACCTTACCCTTATTAGGACCCTTTTTTTTTTTTTTTTTGGTTGTGTTGGATCTTCGTTGCTGCACATGGGCTTTCTCTAATTGCGGCGAGCGGGGGCTACTCTTTGTTGCGGTGCACGGGCTTCTCATTGTGGTGGCTTCTCTTGTTGCAGAGCACAGGCTCTAGGCACGTGGGCTTTAGTAGTTGCAGCACGTGGGCTCAGTAGTTGTGGCTCACGGGCTCTAGAGCACAGGCTCAGTAGTTGTGGCTCATGGGCTCTAGAGTGCAGGCTCAGTAGTTGTGGCACACAGGCTTAGTAGTTGTGGCTCGTGGGCTCTAGAACACAGGCTCAGTAGTTGTGGCTCACGGGCTCTAGAGTGCAGGCTCAGTAGTTGTGGAGCACAGGCTTAGTTGCTCCATGGCATGTGGGATCATCCCAGACCAGGGCTCAAACCTGAGTCCCCTGCATTGGCAGGAGGATTCCTAACCACTGCGCCACCAGGGAAGCCCATTAGGACCTAGTGTAATTAAATTACTAAAACAATTTTATTTCCTCCAGTTTTCCTTCCTCATTCACTTCCAATTCATTCTTCCATACCCTATAAAATAAATGTTTTGACTCTTGCCATAGTTTTCAAATGTTCATTATAATTTATATGAACTATTGATGGGCCAGAGATGCACATGTGCTTCCAACTTACAGTCTAAATATCACTGATAGTTTATTTTTCTTACGGATCATGAACCATTGATTGTAAAGATAAAAATAACCAGCTTGAAGGTCTCCTGGTACCTCCACATTGGTCAGATAATTTTGGCATAGGCTGTAGTAGCAGTCAATTCCAAAATCTTAGTGTTTTCAGGCAAAAATTAGAATTTTGGAGAACTTGTATCTGCCCCTGAGCTTGATGACTTCCCAGTACTTAAAAACTCTTCTGATGAGATCAGCAGTGGTATTAACAAATGTGATCTTTAGATATTGTCTAATGAAATGTGTCAACATATGGAAGACCTGCAAAGTTAGTTTACAAATATTTTTCAAGTGATTGAGGCATAATGTTACAAAACCATGCATGAGTGAAAGAGTCAAACTGCAAGACAGGCCAATGGATTTTAATGAAGCAGAGTACAAAAAGTTCATTAACATCATTTCAGACTCCTCACTGAAACATGTTAAGAGACTACCACTTGTCAAGGTCAAAGCAGAATATCGACAACTCTCCAAAAGGCTATTAAAATACTCTTCCCTTTTCCAACTACCTATCTAAGGTCAGACATTTTTCATGTACTTTAACCAAAACAGCATATCACAACAAAGTGAATGTAGAGGCAGACAAAAAAATTCAGCTGTCTTCTGACATTAAAGACATTTGGAAAACTGTAAACTATGCCGCTCTTCTCGCTAAATTTTGAAGGCGTTTGGAAAATATACTTATTTTTCACAAAATACATGTTATTTTTAACATCGGCTTACTACTATTTTTTAATTAATTACTAAATTTTCTTTAGTTTCTCTATTTTAATCTCTACTATAGTAAGTATCGATAGATACAACCCACATAAAAAAAGCTAGACAGCATTCTCACTACTTAATAGTGTTAAGGAGGCCTGACACTATAAAGTCTGCAAATTATTGGTCTAAGCCTCCGACTTCCTTTTCTTCCTGTACTTTTTGTCCCTGCAGACAAAGGGGCTCTTTTTGTTGCCTGAACTAAACCTTTTCCTGTCAGTATATTAAATACTGTTTATTTATTTATTTGGTTATTTAGTTGTTGGTTGTTTCTTCAGAGTCCAGTCATTTTATTAAGCTCTATATTAACTCTAACAGTTTTTCAATCGATTCTTCTGCTCTTTATGTGTACAGTAACATCACTGGAAAATATGAAAACTGAATCTCCTTTCTAAACTAGATCTCCATTCTTATTTATGTTACTACTTCCTAAACAATATTAAATAATAGCATTGTAGGAATAAGATGACAATGATTGCTAATTTTATTAAGAATATCTCCAGTGTTTCTCCACAAAGTAAGATGGTGACAGCTGGTAATGCAAAGGCTTTACAATCTTAACAAAGTATGCTTCTGATCCTGGTTTGATAAGAATTTGACCAGAAGAGATTTTAGATTTAATTAGATTCTTTTGGGGTTTGATAAACAGAGAAGTGGCCCCAAAGATGTCTACATTCTAATCCCCAAAACCTGTTACTGTGTTACCTTACATATAGTGAAACATACTTTGCAGATGCGATTAAGGGCCTTGATATGGGGAAATTATCCCAGATTATCCAGGTGGCCTCAGGGTAATCACAAGGGTCCATGTAAGAGGAAAGGCAAGAGGGTCAGAGTCAGTAAAGATGTGATGACAGAAGAAGTTGGAAGGATAAGAGGAAGGGGACATGAGCCAAGGAAAGCAGGTGGCCTCTACAAGCTGGAAAAGCATAAAAATGGATTCTTCCCTAGAGCCTCCAGAAGGAATGCAGCCCTGTCAACACTTTGATTTTAGGGCTCCTGATCTCCCAAACTGTAAGATAATAAATTCGTGTTGTTTCAAGACATTGAGTTTGTGGTAATTTGTTACAAAAGCAATAGGAAACTAATGTATTAGGCATCATTCATAATGATCATATTACTTTTATTCTGCAACCTATGATGTAATGTTCAAATTAATATGTCAAATCATAATGAATTATTTTATTTGAGGATGAAAAACTAGTTTTGGTTATGGTGTTTCATTATTTAAATATGCTCCTATTTTTTATTTTCTGATATTTATTTAGTATATTTTCATCCATGTATTACAGTAATGACATTAATCTGTAGTTTTCACTGCTGTGCTAACTTTGTCATACTTTGTTATCAAAGCTTACTACCTTCATAAAATGACTTGAAATGTTCTCTTTTTATGCTCTCAATCTACTTAAACACTATGGGAATTTTTAATCAGTGCACTTTGAAGACACAAAAGTTAAAACTTGAATTTACTTTTTAATTTTTTTAACAGTTGTAGGCCTACTTAAATTTAAATTTTCCACCTCTTTTCAGACCAATTTTGTTAACTTATACCTTGTCAGGAACTTACGTATTCATTGAGATTTTTAAGTTTATTAGCATAGAGTGGTGTGCAAAATTTTCTTAAAATGTTTAAACTCTCCCATTTACTGATATATCCCCCCCTTATAAACTATAAATGTCTACATTTAATGTTCCATTTATTTTGTTCTTGTTTGGGTATTCCAGAAGTTTTTCTATTAGTTATTCTTCCTTTTTTGCTGTTCTTTCCTAAAAAAATAATAAATCAGTGATTGAATCATATTCTTTCTCCTGAGTTTCTTATGTTTGCTTTGTTGTTTTTCTTCCAACTTTTTGGGTTAAATATTAATTGATTTTCATTCTTTGTTGTTTAATAAACAAGGAACTCCAGTCTATAAATCTGTCTTCAAACCATGACTTTGGAAATATCACAGTGGTTTTAATTTAGAAAGTGCTCCTTATCTCTCTAAATATGCTAGCTAAAATCTGTAGTGTTACTTTAATCCAAGAACTCTTTGGCAAAATGCTTTATTTTGCTTTTAATATCTAACTAGTGTGAATTTTTTGTTTAGATGTGCAATTAGGTTTTTATTTTATTGCAATGCCATTAAAATACACAGCTTACACAGTTTCTACTCCTGGTTTTTAATTATGATTTTGACCGTGTGTGTTTGGCATATGATCACTTTTTGTAAGTGTTTGAGGCATTTCTAAAGAAAATATTGTTCCTTTAAAATATAGAGTTTTATATAGATACATTTAAATTTTATAAAATTTTAGTATAAATATATACACATGCCACATATCATGTATGTAAAAATATAAATATAGATATAATTATTATGTTAACTCCATTTTTTCAAGTCCTTTCAGTCCTTATTTATTTTTTACTTTTGATTTGTCAAAGACTAAGAATAGTATGTGATAAAGTATCCCATTACAATTGTGTTTCTGTCAGTTTCTCCATGTATTTCTAACAGTTTATGCGGTAGATAATTTATCTTTTCAGTCACATAATGTTTTATAACTGTTATAACTTTATTGTGGACATCAGCTTTTATCAAAATAAAAACGTGACATTATATGCTTTTTATTCGTGAATTCTATTTTGTATCAAAGTAATATTGCTTCCTCTGGGTTTGGTTTTCTTTTTTTTGGTAAGTCCGATGTATGTTTGTCTTTAACTTTATATTTAACATTCTTTTTCATGTTGTTTTACATATGGTCCAAAAATATTTGGAGAAGTCTGTAGCCAGCCTAAGTTTTGTTTTTTATAAGTAACATGATTTTCCTGCTAACATGTCTGATAATTTTGCTGTATTTTTAGAATATAATAATTTCACCAATATGTGTAGTAAAATTAATATTTCTCAGATTTCATGAGCTATTTCTATATTTTTAAAAGTCAGTCTATCTTTTGCTAATGAATCTTCTTCTGTCACATCTTTGCTTATTACTTTTGTTCATCTACTCTGTTCTCACTTTCTATATATGTAGATTGTATCATATAGCTCTGTCCATATTACTAAATTTTTTATTATTTTCAATTATTTATACTTTTCCTGAAATTGTAATATTTCATCACATCTATTTTTTTATTTTGTTAATTTGATTTTCTTTCTGTCAATTTTTTTATAGCCTGCTTCCCTTGAAGTTACTAATTTAACAGTTCTGTTTATCATACCTATACAGTACTTCTGTATCTTAATTTTGTTTTATCTTCATAACTGCTTGTTAAAACCTAATGAATGTTTTTTGAATCTCATTGGAAACAGAAATTTTCTAAAATTTTTCTGCATTTCTGAACACAGATGTACTACAGAGAATATATCCTCTATCCTCTGATTCTACTGGGCAGTTCCCTGCTTTTGATCAAGTAACTGCTTATTACATTGTTGCCTCAGGCAGTAATCCATTCAATACCAGCCTTCTGAGGGAAGGAGCCCCAGTGTCGTGGTCTCGTGTATGATTTGGCCATCCTTCCCACAGCCTGACTTCATCTTTTTAGGACTCTGAAAGATGAAAAATAACGTGTTGGGCAGACCTTAGAATACTGGTAATACCAGACCAAGACAATAAAATGTTCAAAGGAATGGAGATAATATTTGACCAAGATGTCACACTGAGTACACATATCTTTTTTTCCCTTCCTGCTTAAAGTCTTTGGAATGACAAAAATTATACTTTTAAAGTACATTAATGTACATCAGTGAAAATGAAAGTGCCATTAGTAAACTAGAATATTTCAGGAATTACTGAAAAACAGACCATAATCAATCACATAAGCAAAAGAGAAAAGCAATCCCAGGAGTGCTCTGGGCTCAGCAAGAAAGGTGCACAGAAAATCATTAGGTTGATTGCCCATTGCCCAGAACAGTAGGCAGCAGAGGTATTTTCCTGGAAGCCGCAGCTAATGCAATAAATACTAAATATTAGGTCTGGAAAGGCAATGTTTTGGCAGATAGCTAGCAAAACCAGGAAGAATAAGAATCCCTAATTCCTAGAAGTACCTGTGCACACCATACAACAGTATGTATGATCTCTCCCCTAGAATAAGCAGGGACTGTCTATAGATTGTGAACGAGAATATTTAAACACAAAGAAGAGGCAAAAGATAATAATCACCAAATATTTGAGGAAATTATCAGCATGATAAAGACAACAAATTAAATAAAAAATTAACAGCTGAGAAATTAAAGTTTGCCTAACAGAGCAAACATTTCAAATATTTATACTTGATATATTTAGAGAACTTCAAAAGGATATTTCATACACAAAAATAGAAACAATTAATGATCTTAAAACTTTAAATATGATTGTCAAAAAAATTAAGTGGTAATTTTGAAAGCTAAATGAAATGAAAACACAGCCACAGAATGAATTCACAAACTGAAAGAAGAACCTGAAAGATTCTTCCAAAACATGATACAAAAGAATAAAATATTGATTACACTGTACAAAATAAATCTAAGACATATTGATAATAGAATTATAAACTCCAACATCCATTACACTAGATTTATGAAAAGAGTAACAAGCACAATGAAGGAAAGAAAATCATCAAAAAATTATAGAAGAAAATTTCCCAGAGCTAAAAAAAGATGCATGCCTTTGGGCCTAACTAGGGCTCAACAGAATCAAAGAAAAAAGATACTCATAAAGATAAATCATAGTAGAGTTTTAAAACTCCAAAGAAAGGGAAAATCCTAAAGTTTTCACGGGGACGTAAATAGGTGACCTATGGAGGAATAAGACGCAGTATATTTGTATCAAGTTTCTCAGCAACAACTTATTCTAGAAGACAATGGAGCAATGCTGTCAGAGAACCAGAAGGACATTTGTTTAAATCTAATTCTTGACCCAGCTATAGTTTTAATCAATTATAAAGACACAATAACAGCATATTCAGAAAAGCAAAGACTCAAATTTTACCCCTCTCACATCCTTTCTAAAAATAACTACGTAAGAATATTCTGTTTTATACCAGTGAAAAGGATTAGAAAATGACTTGAAATGTTTTAAGAAATAGTGGAAAATCTGAACAGAATAATTACTGTAGAAGAAAATGTTAAAGTTTATTCCTAAAATGGTATCAAACCCAGATGATTTTATGGAAAAATCATAGTAAACAATTCCCAGAACAAATAATCCCCATGAGCATAGAAAAACAGGGAAATGTGGAAGTCTGCCCAACATATTTTTGAAGGCTAGAAAAATTCTGATAGCACAAATTGGACAAGGATAAGACAAGATAAAATTGTAGTCCAATTTTGCTTATTATATAAATTCAAGATATTAATAAATGAATCCCATAGTCCAGCCACAAAATAAAATATTGTTATCAAATATACTATCATAGAAATGAAAGCCTGATGTAACCCTAGGAAATTTATTACAGTAATTCAGTATAAGAAGTAGATTAAAGGAAGAAAATGATATTATAACCCCAACAGATGCCAAGAATTTTCAATAAAATTCAACCCCATTACTGACTTGAAGTGGTGATTAAATTCTTCTGCCACTCTGAATCCTATCATCCCCAATGAAAATAATAAGTCTATTTTTATTGGGGCATCACCTACCATGACCCCCACTTACAGAGGACAGTCACTACTGATTTTCTAAAGTTAGTAATCCTTCAACAATGTATTTCTCAATGCCTCAGTGAAGAGAATGTTCCCTGGGCCTTCTTGAGAAACATAATTATAGAATGAGTAAACAGGTTATACAAACTTCAACATTTCTAACTATCCAATTATTTTTATTCCTTCTTCTATATAATATCAAAGAATTTCTGGTATCTCAGATGCATTTAATGCAGGCCACCACAGAGAACAGATTTCAATTATCAGAGCAAGACTTTAGAACCATTCCCTGCTACATTGCATATGTCAACTGAAAAAAAAATACACAATCTAAAAGTTAAGAATTATGTTTTATATTTGTAAGTCCCATGTGCTTTGCTTTGTGGTTATTTGGTACCATCCTATGACTAGAAGCAAAACTGTACTGAGAGACCTGAACATCTCCTTATCCTTAAACATTTGCATCCCCTATAGTATTTAGAATACTATCTTGTACATACTAAATGTTATTCTTTTTGTATGAACATTAACAAATAAAAAGTTTGAGCCACATCTCAAACACAGAAACTAAACTTTTAAAAGAGTTTTAAGAAACAAATATTTCAATTTAAAAAATTTATGTATTTAACTTTATTTTAACCCAACAGACAAATGGGGAGGCATGTGTTTTTTTCATTTAATTACATTTTAAGACCTGGGTCAACTTTTCCTCTGCACTTGGGACCTTCCCATTTTTCAACAAGCTAAGCTCTTTGTCATTGTACTAGCTGCTTTGTAAGAGCTGTAACGTACAAAAAGAGAGATATAGAGTGGAACCCTAGACACCTGGAAAAGCTAATGCCTAATTCCTCAACAACCACAATTGTGAGCTGTGTAGCTGCCATTGCAGAAAAGTACATTTTCCATTATCAGAAATAATGAACCAGATTTCCCCACTACCCACTCAAGTAGAGTAACACATCTGAGGCTTTCTGGTAGAAATTAACAAACCCAGTAGCACTCCAGTGTCCTAGAATCCTTCATGAATATCCCTAAACACTTTACCTAACGCTGAGAGGACACATCAGCACTATGGGGAAAAAAGAAGCCCATAATTACTTAGCTTTTTATTTAAATCATCTTATAAATTGTTTAGTCTCTCCTCATATAATTTGGAGTGTAGACTTTTTTTATTCCTGAACGTGTCCTGGTGTGAGAGACATCACATGTCCTGACACATGTTGTTGGACGGGTGGGGAAGGATTGGTGTTTAAAAACTATCCCTGTGCCCAGTAGCTCAAGTTCCCTATAAGTAATGAGTCTTTACTTTAGTGGAGCCAACTTATATGTCAGCGGCCACCCACCCAGCTATGGTCTATCAAATGCTAATGGAAAATTATAACGAGCGTTTGAATGGCTAGAGCTCAGCAGATAAGAAATCACTGTATATTTAGAGTCATTTTACAAACTGCCTCTATCTTCAGAAAATTAGGCTTGCACTTTCCTTTCTATCAGCCCATTTTTTTTTCAACTTAGTTGTGAAGTCACAGGGCAGAATCTGATTCATACACTAATGTCTCTTTGTTCTTGGTTCTACTGCTTTCACAAAAATGCTGTAGGCAGTTCGCTAGAATGACTAATTCACTGGAGAAGTTATCAGAGTCCATTCAGTTGCAACTATAAAATAATTCAAGTAAGACAATGGTGCCTGCTAGCACTCCATGGGGAAGGTTTGTCTGTTCAACTATTTGATTCACCCCAACATATTCATCTGTGAAGTTAAAAATCTCATCTAGAATGCCCTGTTCATGATCAATTTGTCATTCCTGTCATAAATTAAGTGATGAAAATAGAAGAGTTTTTTTTAAGGTAAAGCAAAGTCAAAATATGTTTTACACCACTCAACTGAATTTTGCATCACAGAATTTAAATATTTTAAATACTATTTATATTATAATATTTAGAAGCAAAATCGCCTTCCCTGAATTAGTTTCAAAAGTTCTTGCTGCATTACTCTGGTGGGTGTGGAATATTTAAGAATCCATGTATATATACTGGGTTAGCCATTTTTAATTTTTTAAAGATGTTATCCATCATGAGCATAATAAGAAATATCAATAAATTTAGGCTTAGAATGTAAATATAATAAAATTATAGAAATTGTCATGTTTGCCATTACTAAAACAGTGCCAAGTCACCCAGATGCATGCACTTTCAATGGGTTCTGTTAGATAAAACTATGTATTACAGTAACTCACTCTATACCAATTTCTTCTAGTACTGAACTCTCAAACATTTTATAACTGATTTTATCCATATTGAACTAGAGAAAGTTTAGTCTTCAAACAGCCATTCAATATTCAGAAGTATTGTTTCCCTATAGTATGAAAGGTAAAGGACTGGAATTAGATTATATAAATAGTAATAGTACTTATCAACACATTAAAATTTTCAGCCTGGGCTTCCCCGGTGGCACAGTGGTTGGGAATCCGCCTGCCAATGCAGGGGACATGGGTTCGATCCCTGGTCCGGGAGTATCCCACATGCCGCAGAGCAACAAAGCCCGTGCACCACAACTACTGAGCCTGCACTCCCCAAAAAGAAAAGCCACCGCAATGAGAAGCCCGCACACTGTAACGAAGAGTAGCCCCCGCTCTCCACAACTAGAGAAAGCCTGCGCACAGCAATGAAGACCCAATGCAGCCAAAAATAAATAAATTAAAAATAAATAAATTAAAAAAAAAACTTTCAGCCTCTATCTTTCCAGAAAACTGCTACTCAAAACCAAATGAAGTAGTCAGAAAATAGAAGACCAGAATGAAAACAGATACAATGGAAGAATACGAAGACTAGAAATGTAACAGCATACAATGCTTCCTGTCTCAAAACTTTTAGTATTGTCTATGTTGTTCCTCCCCTTAGTATTGATATAATAGGGTCCATGCGTATAGGATTGGGACGGATTAAACAGAAACATTGGAAAGAGCTCAGAAATGTCGCCCAAAGTCAAGAAAATATGATTCCATAAAATGCCCCCATGCCCTCAGCCCGGTCCCTAAATCCAAATTCACCTCTTAGTCTTCTCCCACCTCACCTATTCTTTGTAAAACTATTGAACTATTTTAAATTCCCTAAACATGACAGGCCTTCTCACATCTCCTTGCCTTTAGGAATAATGTTTCCTCTTCCCTGCTTCTATAAATTTCTGTTTGACTACGTTTTAGCCCAAATATAACTTCCTCTGGGAATCTTTCTCTTACTGCCCCAGAAAACCTAGATTCTCTTTCCTTTATGTTCCCACCATGTGTTATAGAAGGTACATTATTAGAAATGTTCTCATTTTACTCATTTTACCATAATCGTGTGCGTATATTCCTCCCCACTAAGCACTTTTTTGAGAGCAAGAATTATATCTGATTCATTTTTATATTGCTAACATTTATTATAGTGCCTGGCACACTGCAGATGATCGATAGTTTTTTTAAAGAATAAAATGAGGGAATTAAAATAACATTATGAATGCTGCCTAAAATTTCATGAAAAATGTTTTGAAGTGGGAAATAAGAAAGTATATATTTATATAAATGGGGTTTTTATGAGTATTTCTAAGTGGGAACTTCAGAATGGCAACTCTAGAAACTACAGTTGTCATGAGACCAAATTCAATACGTGGAGATAATCTGCAGATAGTAAGAAAAAGGACTCAATACTGACCCATACGGAGTACCACTTTTTACAAATTTTACAGGTGAGTAAAGGAAAAAGATTCGACCACAAAGGTAAGAATGAAGCCAGGAGAATGTCCTGGACACCGAATGAAGAGTCCTTCATGAGGGAGTGAATGGTCACCTTAGTGAAATCCTGCTAAGAAGCAGAGCAAAATTAGTACATTAAAGTGTCCCCTGGATTGGACAATAGGGAGGCTTTTGGTAACCTTGACAAGAGTGATTTGTTTTCAGTGGTGCGATAAAAAAAACTCAGAGTAGCTTAAAGATTTGAATGTGAGGAAGTGCAGACAGCACCCACAGTTAAGTAGTTTGAGAAGTTTGGTTGAGAAAAAGGAGAGAGAAATGGGAAGGGGCCAGCTGAAAGGGACATGGAACGAAGAAAGAACTGTTTTTAGCACAGAAGATATGAATGATCCATTCGACAGGGAAAGATTGAGTTATCCCTTCTCTCCTGCAATGTCAGAGAGAAAAGGCTGTTAGCATTTGGGAGGAGATGGGATCCAGAGCACAAGTAGAGGTTGTGGCCATTGTTCAGAGGAGGTTCACTCTATCCATTAAAGAGGCAAGAAGGAGTAGATGGGTGTGGAAGCAAGGAGGGTCCTAGATATGGTAGCAGGAAGATGACAGCTAATTTCATCCCAAAGCTCATAGAGTCACATTCTTTAGGTCATGCTGAAAGAACACAGTTTACATCTCTGTCAGTCAGGGTAAGCTGTGTTTTACAGGGGTAAAAGAGAGTTGCAAAACACCAAAGGCTAGCAGTAACAAAAGTGTGTCTCTCATGCACAGTATTGTGTATATCACAAGTCAGCCGTAGCTTGGCTCTCCTTTGCCCTTTATCTGGAACTTTGCTGACTGTCATGCAGAGGGAAAGAGAATAAGAAAACTATGCCCTGGCTCGTAAAGCTTCTGCTTGAAGTGACAACTCACTTCTGCTCATATTTCCTTGGCCAAACCACATCAAAAGGCCAGGCCTGCACTCAACAGGGCAAAGATATAGGAAGACACTGACGAGAAAGCCATGGAACATGGGTGAAGAGTGATAGAATCTACAAGTCTTATAGATAGTTCATTCCTATCTTTCAGTTTAAGAATCAGAGGTAAAGCTAATATCCCCAGTCATGGATATTTTTTATCCTATGACTACCTATTCTCCACATCCATGCTCACTAGACTAAAATGACTAGTGTATTTTAGAACGTTCACTGGCCTAGTGCCACCTCCTAAACTGTCATTCCAGCTGTAACTCTAGTCTCCCCTTTGGTAGATGGTCACAGGTGATTTCTGCCATTCACTCATTCACCAAGTATTTACTATTTGCTAGTTATATCAACGTTATTAATACCCACCCCTGCTACAAAGTTGCTGTACTTTGCATACGATAAATGGATAAAATATATGCTTTATGATAATGTAGCTAAATATCTCCTAGATTTGAGAAAACTATGAGAAACATTACATATGAAATATGGATGTTGACGGTATTTTATGACAATTAAATGGGTTTTCTCCTTCTTGGAGAAGGAAGAAATGCTTATCAGAAAGTCTATCCCTTGAAATTGTGCCTGACTTGTACCATTTTTATTCAAAACATTTTTATTCATAACCAGTAGGAAAAAAATTTAACTTTATTAATTAATTAAATGATTGCATAGGATGGATTCATTGGGGAAACATTCTGCTAAGGTTCGAAATGCAGACAGATAATTTTAACTCGTAGAATTCAATGACAGATAAGAGAAAGAAACCAAGGTTGAACTAGCTCATCTATAAATGAAAAAAATATAAGGCTTCCATAAATTAAAACACCCTCATTGGTAACTGACCAGCACAGCAACAAGACAGCAGAAAAATTTTCTAGCAAATATGGTTTACCCTTTAAACAAAGTTCTTCATGGTATTTTCCTATATTTAAAAGGATTCCTGTCCAGGGCATATTGCTACTTTGTATTCCTCTTGATATTTTCATTTAAAAGAGAGCCGCTGTGCAAAATAATGTCCTTGTCTGTCCCTTCCTCATACAAACCTCCAATCAAATTTAATAAAGCTAGTTTGATACAATGCCAGCCTACACTTGGTTTACCCTTGGTCGACTTTAATAGGGTCAAAAATATTTTCGCATTGGCAGTGTATGCATTAATCATTTTTCCAGAGGATTTAGAAAATTGGAAGAGACAAGGCCAAGCAAAATTTTAAATTAATTGGGCCTACCCCAGCCTTCCAGGGTCACCTTGTGGCAGTTGTCCCACATTTTCCAGGTCACGGAGTTCCTGTGTTTCCTACAGCTGCCACGACGAGAGATCCATGCTGTGGGCACACAAAGGTGAAAGAATTTCTCTCAGAAAGTGTGAATTCTCCTACGGCAATCACAACAATTGCAGTTTCCAGATTGTCGCCAGACACCAACCACTTAAATAATGCATGCTCGGGTGACGCCTCCAGTTGTGCATTTTCTAATCGAGTAGTCAGGAAGATTTGCAAACACTCTGTCATTTACCATAAATCCGCTGCCTACTTATAACCACGGAGTAATTAATTTTAGTACTGCTCAGAATTATTAATTTCAGGCAGAAAAATCTGTTTTCACAATTGTTGTATCCCCCATTTTTTTCCTCCACCAATATTCATCAAAAAGGCTGAAACCGTTTTCTTACAGGAGAAGGTTTAATCAGAGTAATGTTATTGAGTAACGTCAATAACATTAACATTAACGTTATTGCTATCTATGTGATAGCAATAATGGATCTGTATTTCTGGTTCCAATCTATAATCATGCACTCACAGTTGTCTGGCTGACTCACCAGAGGAAGTTGACAACATGAAATAAAGGCTTTCATGAACGTATGATACAGTAGTCCTTAAAGACTTATTATGTGATAGGCAACCACTTCATGTTTGCTTCTAATATAAGGTAGCAATGAGCTACATCCTGTGTACAGAGAGTATTTTGTGCCTTTCGAGAAAGATAGCAAATATTTTTCACTTGTTTAAATGATCTTAGCATTTGACAGCAAGAGAGTAAGAATCTTTACAAAGGATAAAAATAACTTGTAGTGGAATACACAGTTCTGAATACACTGGTATGAAAATCTCAGCAATCACGTGTTTATCTAACACACATAGAATGAAAATTGAGCATTAAATATGGTGCATTTTATCTTGGTAAAGCTAAATCTGGCACTCTCTTATTTGATATTAGTTTCCTGCTTAAGCAGCTGCATAACGTCACAAGACTGTCCATATTATAAATATATAATGAGCACGAGAAAATCGGGACAGCTTTGTCTAATAGCCAGATCCCTTCCCATCAGTAGTGGGAACCCATAAGCACAAGTATTGGCAAGTCATCTTCCGTGGAAGTTTTCGTTTCCGTTTTCCACTGCATGAGTGATCAAGAAAAAAAAAAATGAAGGGAAAGTAAACTAACATCTAGAGATGTAAACATGACTCACTGGCAAGTAAATTCCAGGATGTTTGTGGTTATCTGGGTCTAAACACTGCTGATAATTCTGACTACTCTTGTTTTTAACTGTTTTTTCTCGGGGCGCTTCTTAGTCCACGTGCTTCTTATAGAGACCTCCAACCTTTTGATTACAAACAGTCTGTTAGATGGCAAGGAAGAGATGTCAGTATTAATGAAATTACCTAGTAGGTTGCAAAATGCTCTCAACAAGACCATGACCTAGAGAAAAACTAACGATTTAAGAGCAGGTTTGGGAAAACCTGACATTGTTACCATCTTTGTGCTTTATTTTGGTAATACAGTAGGGTCATTCTGAGATGATGTAGCTACTGTTATATTGAAATTTGAAATTCCTAAAAAGAGATCAAGTCACAGAAACATAAAAAAGATAATCAACACAGGAAAAAAATGTCAGAAGGGTTTTTTGGTGGTTGTTTTTTTTTAATAAGATAAGCCGCCTAAACTTGGGAACCTTGATGTATTTGACACACACTCTTGTGGAGAGCTGAGAAGAGCCTAAAACCTTGCACCCAGTATGAAGACCAGGCTCAGCAGGATCTGCATCACCTGGGAATATGTTAGGAATGCAGATGGTCAAGCCCCACTCCGACCTACAAATCAGAATCTCCCGTGAACAAGATCTAGGAAATTCAAGGGCCCATCAAGCCTGAGAAGTACTTGTCTAAAACGTAGCTGTGGAAGGGAAAAAAATGTCACACATACTACACAAATCATTGCTGAGAATCAGCTTTCCGCCTCTATTTCAAGCTAACTAATTTGCGTTCCAGGTCTACGCTTCATTTTTTCCCCCCAAGTTTTCCATACACAAAAATAATGTTGTTCCAAATACAAATACAGTGAGCATATCTTCAACTTCACATCAGGAGTGGGCCCACTTGAAAGAAGGGAAGTATTGTATACTTAAGTCAAGCAAAGGGGAAAAAAGCTAACATCTCTATAGTGCTATTAAAGTTTCTGGGGTCATATTACATGGACTTTCTCATCTCTTCTGATCCAGTCTCTTGTTTACAGTGGTAGATTTGACAAACATGCTTTTGGAACTATAATCTTTTACCTTCTTGGTTACAAGGCAAAGCCCTGAATCCTCCCAAACTGGTGAAACAAAATCTACCTTTTTTTTTTTTTCAATCCTTAAGTTTCCCAGGCTATGATAAAGGCACATGGGGAAAAACTTAGAAAAAGAAACATTTTTTAACATTTTTTAATCACTGTGATAAATAGTTCAAACACTGTGTAACTAATCCAGAAAAAGAACAGAGTTCAACCCCATTAATTAGTCATTACAAAACTACTGACTTGTACTATAATATCAGTGGAGTTTCTGAAATAAAATATTAGGGAGTTACAACCAGGATATGGAATTAGAATACAGGACTTCAAAACACATGATTTTTTTGATGGAGATATTTTTTACTAAATTGAGCCACCATTGAGCTATTATGTTGCTCAATATTACTCTTCTCTATTAATCACAAACATTTAAACTTTTATTCATGATATTTTGTTGAAAGAAGCACTATGCTGAACTTCACTATATTTTGACAGCAAACTGAATTCTTGTTCACAAGTATAGGATTTGTTTAGCTCCAGGCATCTGTGTTTGGATTACAAGAATTCTGATTGGTTCACTGCCAGGGGCAACCAGAGGTCAAACTGTCCTTTTAAAACTCTCTCTCTCTCTTTCTCTCTCTCTCTCTGCCTCCCCTTCCTTTGTCTCATTAATCGGACTTAACAGATAGAGGAAAAGGCAATGACTTCAAATCTTTTAATTCTTTTTCAAGGATATTTTTAAAAGCACAACTCAGTATTGGTGTGAGGTCAAGTCGATGTGAATACAGATCACACTGGCACACTTCTGACAGGTGACCTGAAACCTTTCAAACTGACATCTGTCACAGAGACAGACACAAGTTTTTTAGCCTGAAAGCTTGTTTTCCTGACATTTCATTTTTCATCAGATTTTGAGAGAAGGGAAAAAAGATGAACTTGAAAAAGTCTTGCCAGGGGCAGAAAATAAGATCAGATTTTCTGCAGCTGCCTGACTCACCTTTAAAGGTTAGAGGTCTAGCAAAAGTGAACAAAAAAGATCTCAGTTTGATGTTATTGGATAAAAGGACATGTTATTACTTTAAATACATTTCTGAGACTTGCATAACCATTAGGCAGCATTACAGGAGAAATGGAATCAAAGTGAGATTACATATCCATTTTAAATCCCAATTTTAGAGTTTAGTCATGGAGCAAATCAAATCCAACCTCACCTATTCATCTGGCACAAAAGATGAAATCCACAGGTGCATGAATTTTCTTTTTCATGAACTGAATAATTTCCTGCTCCTATGGTATTGAAATGGCCAGTGAAATTTAGGCAAGGTAATGAAATTCTTACTTTGGACTAGAGGGACTTCTGCATTAAAATAGTTACATGGTCTATCTTGACTGGAAAACATGAGCAAAACATATGCTATTGAATAATACAGAAAAGAACCAGGAGTTCAAAAATAACTGGGTTATAGTCTTGGCTCAACTAAAAGTGTGATCCTGGGCAAGTGACATTTCTGTTGCAGTTTTATCACCTGTAAAATGGGAGAAATCAGATCTATCTTGTGGAGTTCCAGTGAGGATGAAATAGGGTAATGTATCTGCATGCTGCCAAACACAAAACAGTGTGTCGAGGCATGGAAACCATACCATGCTCTTTTTTTTTTTTATTCCAGTGCTTAATACAATATTTGACATGAAGTTAGCATTCAATAAGTGGTTCTTGATTTTAAATGAAAGGTAGTACTTTTTAACTGAGTTCGGGGAATTTTTCTATGAGGAACAGCATGGTTGAAGGTTGGGATATGTATTCCTGTAGATCACCTCCAGAAATGGATATAGGGGCAGTAATTTTGGAATTCACCAGGAGACTAAGCACATATTAGACCATATAATTTTTTTTTTTTTTTTTTGCAGTACGTGGGTAGACCATATAATTTTTAAGCCCAAATAACCAGGTAAATTAAACCTACCAGTATATAATTGCCCATATTTTCTAAAATAATGGCTCACATGTTGCTCACTGGCCAGCATCCCCTTGTGTATCAAATGAGGAGTTTTCAGCCATAGTATAGAACCTGAGACGGTACAGAATTTACTAAAGTAATAGGAGCTAAATATCCTGGATCTGGCCAACTAAGTGTAAAAATGTAACTCATCTTGTTAAGTAAACCATCAAAACAGTTTCAAACTGCTATTTATATACTGTCCTGAAAACCCTCCTCCACAAAGACAGACATTGCAGAACATGCTTTACACATTTATGATACTTAATACATGCTGCTTATTATCAAACTGTTAAACAAGTTAAGTAGAAAGTATATAAGGTTAAGACCCGCAGGTCTGAAAATTTGGATGTGACATCATTTTTGTAGGTAAATTGGGGCCCAGAGCTTATGTTCTATAGATAATTCTAACTTTTAATCTTATTTTCGATTCTACTTTTTAGCACACTTCACACTAATACATATAAGTAAATAAAACTAATGTGTATTTCATGTCAGAGAAATCTAGTAGTATATATTTTAGCATATGAAGAAATGAAATATAGTATTTGTCTGATCCTGTTCTTATTTCAGATTTTTAGTTTCTGTTATTCCATTAAGTAAAATCATAATCACCCTACTACGTTTTGATTCTTGCTTTTAAAAAGAGACTCCACAAAAGTAGTGAAAATAACTTGAATCAATTCTTAAATCTATTTTTTAAACTCCTTAGGGTGTCCTATGTTGCTGTTTTGGAGAAGTTGCCTCATTTTTATAGTTCATTATCACTCTGCTTTATTTTCCTGACAAGCCTGAGAAAAACTTTTTTACACAAATTTATTTTACTTTATAAAGCTATGTTCTGCATACTTTGGTTACTCAATAGTTGTTTTGATGATAGTTATTTTAGTGCTGATCACAGAAGAAGGCTGCCTGAGAATGTTAATCTAAACTACCTGGAACCATCAAATTATGGAACCATCTAAAGAACAAGTTTATAAAAATTTCTTCCAGTAAACTTTGTAGTACTTTGGAGACCTCACCAGCTTTACTTGACATTCTAATTTACTTCTTTTAGATTAAAAAAATATATAATAATAATCTGTTTGTATCTTTTAATATCCTTTTTTGCAATTCTTGATGCAATTTCCAATACTAGAATTTCAAAGGGACAAACACATTTTTATTATTTCTGAAATTATGTATAACCTAAAATGTAGAATCTGTACATTTCTGCTTCCTTGACATTATTTATTCACAATTACACAACATTTAGTCACTGGAGTTTACAAGTGCTACTTGATTTCCAAGAACAGGCAGGACCCATTTATGAGACTTTTAAAGCCATTCTTTTTCAAAACAAAAAGTTACATTGTTCTAAGGTCATGTGAACCAGAGTTCAGTTTCAGTTCAGAAGTACAAACCCAGAAGAGATGAGTGGGTTTCCAATTTAGTGAAATATTTTAGATTGAGTTTCTGAACTGCAGAAGAAGAATGATACAAAGTGACACTTCAGAGTCTATGAACAAACAGACATGTCATCTGTTGGGTGGCTTTGGACAAGTAGAAAGGGCTGTTATGACTTTAACTTATTTCCTCCATGCCCCCTCCAGGAGTCAAGAAAAGGTGCTCTATGGGCTTGAGCAGGGTCTATATCTGATCAGGAAAACAGACTATGGCTTGCCCATTAGAATCTGTCCACCTCTGCCAGTTCCCAAAATCTGCACCGCTCATGTGAGGCAGTCTTCATCCACTGGTAAGACTTGCAAAGGAGGAAACTGTTACCTCTACTTTTTCACTTAAGGCAATTGCTGTGCAAAACCAGTCTCCAGCCCTCCCTGTGCCTCTTCTTTGCCTCATGTTTGTATCTGTGCCCATTTCTGACTTTGCCAAGAAAATGTCCCTTTCATTTTCTTCTTAAAAAATACTTTTTTTTCTGTTCTGATTACATCAGCAATACATACATGTTCATTGGAGTTAACTTAAAGAAATAACATCCAGGAGCATACTCGCTCTCATTTTTCCTTAAGCCTTGTTTTATTTTTTTTTAACATCTTTATTGGAGTATAATTGCTTTACAATGTTGTGTTAGTTGCTGCTGTATAACAAAGTGAATCAGCTGTATGTACACAAATATCCCCATATCCCCTCCCTCTTGCGTCTCCCTCCCAACCACCCTATCCCACCCCTCTAGGTGGTCACAAAGCACTGAGCTGATCTCCCTGTGCTATGCAGCTGCTTCCCACTAGCTATCTGTTTTACATTTGGTAGTGTATATATGTCCATGCCTCTCTCACTTTGTCCCAGCTTAACCTTCCCTATCCCCGTGTCCTCAAGTCCATTCTCTATGTCTGCATCTTTATTCCTGTCCTGGCCCTAGGTTTTTCAGAACCTTTTTTTTTTAGATTCCATATATATGTGTTAGCACACAGTATTTGTTTTTCACTTTCTGAGTTACTTCACTCTGTATGACAGACTCTAGGTCCATCCACCTCACTACAAATAACTCAATTTTGTTTCTTTTTATGGCTGGGTAATATTCCATTGTATATATGTGCCACATCTTCTTTATTCATTCATCTGTCAATGGACACTTAGGTTGCTTCCATGTCCTGGCTATTGTAAATAGTGCTGCAATGAACATTGTGGTACATGACTCTTCTTGAATTACGGTTTTCTCAGGATATATGCCCAGTAGTGGAATTGCTGGGTCATACGGTAGTTCTATTTTTAGTTTTGTTTTTTTTTTTTTGCAGTACGCGGGCCTCTCACTGTTGTGGCCTCTCCCGTTGCAGAGCAACACGCTCCGGACACGCAGGCTCAGTGGCCATGGCTCACAGGCCCAGCCGCTCCGCGGCATGTGGGATCTTCCCGGACTGGGGCACGAACCCGTGTCCCCTGCATCGACAGGTGGACTCTCAACCACTGCGCCACCAGGGAAGCCCTATTTTTAGTTTTTTAAGGAACCTCCATACTGCTCTCCATAGTGGCTGTACCAATTTACATTCCCACCAACAGTGCAAGAGGGTTCCCTTTTCTCCACACCCTCTCCAGCACTTATTGTTTGTAGATTTTTTGATGATGGCCATTCTGACCAGTGTGAGGCGGTACCTCCTTGTAGTTTTGATTTGCATTTCTCTAATGATTAGTGGTGTTGAGCATCCTTTCATGTGTTTGTTGGCAATCTGTGTATCTTCTTTGGAGAAAAGTCTATTTAGGTCTTCCACCTATTCTTGGATTGGGTTGTTTGTTTTTTTTGATGTTAAGCTGCATGAGCTGTTTGTATATTATGGAGATTAATCCTTTGTCAGTTGCTTCACTAGCAAATATTTTCTCCCATTCTAAGGGTTGTCTTTTCGTCTTGTTTATGGTTTCATGTGCTGTGCAGAAGCTTTTAAGTTTCATTAGGTCCCATTTGTTTATTTTTGTTTTTATTTCCATTTCTCTAGGAGGTGGGTCAAAAAGAATCTTGCTGTGATTTATGTCATGGAGTGTTCTGCCTATGTTTCTTCTAAGAGTTATATAGTTTCTGGTCTTACATTTAGGTCTTGAATCCATTTTGAATTTATTTTTGTGTATGGTGTTAGGAGGTGTCCTAATTTCATTCTTTTACATGTAATTGTCCACTTTTACCAGCACCACTTGTTGAAGAGGCTGTGAGGACACACAAAGCATAAATTTTGTATTCAGCTTTTTTCACCATATCATAAGCATTTCCCCATGATTATAAAAATTATTTTTAAAGATGATTTTACTGGCTGTATAACATCCTCTCAATATAATCTCAATGGTATATTTTCTCCTTTGCCCTTTTATCCTTCTATCACTTAGTGAGATTTTTAGTCATTTTAATCATTTTATATGTCTTTATAGATTAAAAATCACCTGTTCTATTCAAAAATATTTCCTCGATTATGTATGTTTTTTAAATCACTTAAGATTTTTTTTGATGTATAGAGGTTTGTAATAACAATTATGGCAAATATATTTATCTTTGATTTTTTTGTAGTTGCTTATTGTATTTTTGGTATTTTTGGTTTTTCCCCATTGCTTGTTAAGCTTTGACATTTTTCCTCACATAGCAAAAATTCACCTGTATTTTCCTCTTTTTTTTAAAGTAATTTGTAATGTTGATTATTGCTAAAATTGAATGGTAAGTACATAGAAATTCATTATACTATTCAACCTACTTTTGTATATGTTTAAAATCTTCTGTATTAAAAATAAACAATAGAAACTGTTCTGGTTTATTTCCATCCTGTAGAGACTGACTTTTTCTAAATTACATCCTTTCTCATCTCTGATGGAGACAGTACTGACTTAAGGGAAGCATTAATGAATAATAATGGCATTATGCCAGTTGCTCCCAAGGTTTAGCATCCACGAGAATCACCTAGGATATTTGCCGTAAGATTTTAATTCGAAAGGGCTGGTGTAAGACCTAGGAATTTGCATTTTTAACAAACCCTAGGAGTGATTATGCTGAGATAGTCTATGGACTACACTGGAATTATGTGCTCCATATTTTAAAATTAGATAAGCGATTTGAACACATGGTGCTGGAACACTTGAATATCCATATGCAAAAAAACAACAATTTTAATCCATATCTTTCACCATATATGTAAATTAACTCAAAATGGTTCATATAAAAAATTAAAAATAAATGGATATAGACCTAAATGTAAAACCTAAAACTATAAAACTTCTAGAAGAAAACATAGGAGAAAATCTTTGTGGCCTTGGGTTATGCAAAAATTTCTTAGAACACTAAAAGCATGATCCATAAAATAGGAAATTTAAACATTGGACCTAATGAAAATTTAAAACTTCTGCTCTTTGAAGGACACTATTATGAGAAGAGAATGAAAAAACAAAGGAGATATGTGGATAGCAAGTAACCAAATGAAAAGATGACTAACATTATTAGTCATTAGGAAAATTCCAAATTAAAAATTAAAATTGAAAACCACAATGAGGTACTACTACATACCTATAGAGTGGCTAACATTTGAAAAGACACACAAGAATTGGCAAGGGTTAGAGGAACTGGAACCTTTATACACTGCTGATGGGAGTGTAAAATTACCTAACCACTCTGGAAAACAATCTGGCAGTTTCTTAAAAAGTTAAACATACTGGCTTCCCTGGTGGCGCAGTGGTTGAGAGTCCGCCTGCCGATGCAGGGGACACAGGTTCGTGCCCCGGTCCGGGAAGATCCCACATGCCGTGGAGCGGCTGGGCCCGTGAGCCATGGCCGCTGAGCCTGCGCGTCCGGAGCCTGTGCTCCGCAACGGGAGAGGCCACAACAGTGAGAGGCCCGCGTACCACACACACAAAAAAAGTTAAACATACACCTATAATGATCCAGCCACATGATCCAGTCATTCCATACCTAAGTACTTAGCCAAGAGAAATGAAAGCATATGTCTATACAAAGACCTAAATGCTCATAGTAGCCTTATTTATAATAGCCCCAAACTGAAAATCCCCAAGTGTCCATCAACAAGTAAATAAATAAACAAGTTATTGTATATGCATAAGATGGAAAACTATCCATCAGTAAAAAGGAATTAACTGTTGATGTATGCAACACACATGAATCTCAGAATAATTATTCTGAGTGAGAAAAGGCAAACCAAAGCGTACATGCTTTAAAATTCCATTTACATAAAATTCTAAACAATGCAAACCAATCTATACTGACAGACAGCCGATCAGTGATTGCATAGGGAAGGGGGTAGAGGTGGAAGGGAGGAATTACGAGGGATCACGAGGAAACTTCGGGGGCTGAGGGATATTTTCATTACCTTGATCATGGTGATAGTTTCATGAGTATACAGATATGTCAAAAATAAAACATAAAATTTGATTAGAGATTCTAGAAGATAGTGGTCTTCTTGACTTCCTTTCCCTCCTACCCCCTCCTGGGATAACTCAGTTTCCTAAGTTGACTATTGGCTCTTGGAGCAAAATCTAACAGATGAATTCCCAGAAGAACAGTGCACGAGTGAGGTATAATAAATTTGTTGTGCTGTGTTTTGTTCCATTTTGTGGTGAGCCCATGGAAAAATCAGTCTGTCCATAAGGGGCTACCTCTGTCATGTTTTGTGTTCCCCAGGAAGAAGAGTCCAAGAAGGAATTTCCTCAGGATCAACCCCTGTGGAAGAGAAGAAGCAGGATGGGGTAGAGCAAGAGGTCAGCTGTGATGCAGGCCTGGCAGCTTCAGCTGGCCCCACACACTCTCTGGAGCTCAAAAGGCAGTAATATTTATAATTAAATCCAAATAGATGATAATCATGCGACTAAAAGTTATAACACGCATACTAGATAGCAATGAGTTCAGGTGAGGCTTGGTCCAGTGTTCAAGGGATGTTACCAAAGGCCCAGTTTCCTACTGTCTCTCTGTTCTGCCTTCCACACATTCAGCTCCATGCTCAGGCTCCATTCAGAGGTCTCTTCAGTTCCTGACATTTATGACAAAAAAAGAAGGCTGTGGTCACACACCCCACATCCTCCCACCAAAAAACTCCAGGGGGAAAGAGATCAAAAGTCTAGTAACTCCTGTGAAAAGCAAAAGACTTCTCTAAAAAAAAAATTTTTTTTCTTAATCCAGCAAAAGTCCCTTCACATCTCTTCAGTTGGGCTACGTTCCCATACCTGAACTAACTTCCCTGGTCAGGAGACTGGACTAGACTTGTCGGCACAGCCCTGAAACTCAGGTGGAATCAACTCCTCCGAAATGGAGGAAAGTTTCATAGGAAACTTGTGGGTATTTGTATCAAGAAGTAGATGGAATAGTTGCTGAGCCACAAACAAGATGAGTACTCTAGCGGAACAACAATGATTTAAAGCAAAGTCACAAACACCGGGGGACTTTTAGGGACAAGATCAATAAAAAGGGCATTTTTTGGAGTATAGGGGACCATTTGCTGGCCACTCCAGCATCATCACAATTGGCCAACTGACCCTGCTTACTCATGCACAATCTGTTTTCACTTTCCCCACAAGTAAACATATCCTCATCCTTTCAAATTAAAAACTACAAGAAATGTCAAAAATGAAAAAAAAAAACATTTTTAAATTAAACTCTATTAAAGAAATGCTAGTTCAAAAAAGACATAATTGGGCTCTCTAAAACCTGGCAGCTCCCAAACGCCAACAAGTTTTTCTCTTCGCAAGTCTGTTCTCAGCCATTCCAAGAAAGGAACGGAGAAGAACAGAGCTATATCATTTTGATGACAACCCACTTCTAATCCACAGGATCATATGCCTTTGCACCCTGTTCAAAGGAAACTTGGCCTAAAAAGAATGAGTTTCATAACAAACCAGCCACTCTGAGAATAGAGGTGAGAAGAGATCGGGGCGGGGTGGGGGCGGGGTGGGTGGGGAAGAATCCGAGACGTGCCTGAGGAGTTGGCGAGTTTAATTGCCAGTTCATATGCAACTTCACCATTGTGCTCAGTGACCCAAGGGACCTGGCTTCTGGTCTCTCAGTCAAACTCTTATTCGGGAGTAGAAAATAATAAAATCCGGAAGGTGTTTTGTTCTTCTTGAGATATAGAAAAAAGGAGATTTTTTTTTTGAGTCACTGAGGCAAATACAGTCATTTCAAGGAAAATAGATTACTGGGAAAGGTCAGCATCTGCAGGACCATCTTCGTTATCCTCATCTAACTTTTATTAAGTACATGGTTTACAAGACATGCCAAACTCCCTCTTTTTACAAAGCTTAGAACCAAGTATTCAAATGCATAGTTTTATTGGCAAATGAAATTTAGAGACAGAAGACAGAGGAAGGTTGTAAAATTGGGAAGTCACTATGAAGCAAAAACACAAAACATCTTATACGAATAAAAATTCTACCTAAGTTGAAATGATATGCATACAATAGATGATTAAAAGGAGATTTAAAGACTACTAGTTAGGAAATAATAGAATTTAAACCAAATGCCAAAAATCTTTAAGAGGAAAAACAGTTATGTGGTCAGAGAGACCATCCAGTTGATTTTCTTTCCCAAGAATGTGTTTCAGTGGCACTATTCCTTAAGCCTCTTCTTTTATTTCTCCTTCTCCCTCCACTTTCTCTAAGTAGTTACCATTTCAAGCAAGCTTCACACCCAAGAAGTTACTGCTGTTAATGAAGCAAATGGTAGTAATGAAACTCGCACTGGGGAAAAAAACAAAACTGTTTTAACTATCTAAGTTCTAATAAAGCTTCTTACAGATTAAAACCATGTAGGTAAAATGTGCATAACGCTTACTTTTTTCATGGCGCGTTGATGAAATAAGCAAAAAGACATGAAAAATTAGTTGCATTCAACCAATCCTTTCCCCTCATCACCCTGTCACCCAAAAGGCCACTAAATACACTAGAGGATGGTCCTGGGAAACAGAAGACATGCTCCTTTGGTTCTCTTGATTTTCTCTCATTTCTGTGAATTTAATTTTCTGTTCGAGCATGTGTCTGAGCTGGGGCAGACAGATTGGTGCAGGGTTTCTTAAAAACAATTTTTTGCTCCATCAGACACAATATATTCTGCTGAAAGAGAAGAAAGCACTATACCCCAGGGAAAAAAAGTTTCCCCAAAAGTTTGTTCCCTCAAAACTTTACAATGGAAGAAGGCATCCCTCTTGGGTGATTTAATTTAATTGCTAGGTTTTTTAACTTTTGTTCTGGGGAAAATTAAGCAACCATCAGCCGCATTTCATAGACAAATACCACTCTTTGGTAGATAGAACACAAAACTAGGAATTGGAAAACCAAAAAAAGAATCCTGGCACAGCACTGGGTGATTTCATCTCCACATGCCTAAATTTCCTGTTTGCAAAATGAGATAGAGCTTCCCACTCGTCACTTCTTTCTTGGAGATGCTGTGAGGACTAATAGTCTTCACTCTGATTTTTTTTCATCCAAGAAGCAGAGATTTTTAATGGTGCAAAAGACGCATCTTGGTATGGAAAGGGCAACAAAGACATGATTCTGTGCTACATTCAATGGCTACAGAGGAAAGGCATGATCTGTGCTCTTGAGTGACTAACTCAGAGGGGCATCAGATATTGAAATAGGTAACTGAACATAGGAAATGTCAAAGTACACAGGGGAACAGATCAAACTGAGCTAAGTCTTAAGAGGTAGGAGACGATGAAGGTTAAACTACAGGCTCCAGATCCTGATGCTAAAACCAGACTTCTAGCTGAGTGAACTTGGGCAAGTTTGTTAACTTCACAGTGCCCCAGTTTCCTTATCTGTAAGAAGGAGACAATAATAGTACCTCCCTCATAGGGATAATATATATATAGTGTTTAGAACAGTCAACGCCTGCCATGTAAGAAGTGGTATGAGAAGACAATGGCAAGTCTAAAGAATTTTAGATAAAGCAACATGGTCAGAGTTGTGACTTGGTAAATAATTAAATGAAGATGCTGACAGAATATGGTGGATTGTTTGCAGAATGGCCACAATATTTCCCTCCCTGTATTCACTCTCCATAATGTCTTCCAGAGATTCCCCTACCTATTTAATATGGGTTGGCTTTGGGTTTCCTTTCTAATAAAAACGTAACCAAGTTATATTGTGTCAGTTCCAAGCCTAAACTTCAAGGGGTCCTATGTTCTTCTGTTTACTCTCATGGCACCCTGCCTCCACCATGAACAAGTCCGCACTAACCTGCTGGAGGATGAGAGGACACACAGAACAGGGACAAGCTGCCCAGCTGAAACCATCCTGGTCCAACCAGACCCTGCTGACCCAATAACTGTCCATAGAGCCCAGTCAAGACCAACTGCCCAGCTGACCACAGCTTTAACTGCCAACCTGCAGAATCATGAACTAAATAAGCAGTTGTTTTTTAATCCATTAAGTTTTTGGAGCAGGTTGTTCTGCAGCAATAGCTAACTGATATACACAGTACAGAATTTTAAATGACTAAATTCAAATACTAGCCCTAAAATGGTTAATATACACGTGCACATGCTGATAAAAACATGATGAGTTTGATAATGATATATTTTTATTAGTAGGAAATTGATCAGTTTACAGTGAACTTTCATGGGAATTATCTCACTAGTATCAAAAACAACCTTGAAGTCATCTGAGACAGGTATTATTATTCCATTTCATAGAGGGGTTGGCACCATCCATAATCATGCAATGGGAACCATATCACTCTGCTGACCAGGAAAATAAACAAAGATGTCATTGATCTTATTCATGAATTTATTCAACAAATACTTGAGCTTTCTACTTGCGAGGCACTGTGCTGAGTACCTGGAATAGAGTGGTGAACACACCAGTCATAATCCCCACCTTTGTGGAGTGTTAGTAAGGGACATAGGTGGATAAACAGACAAGCGCCAAACAACATGTTGAGTGTTACAATAGCAGAAATACAGGGTGTTCTCAGAACTTAGGGAAACGGGACGTTTTCCAAAAGAAACAACATCTAAACTGAAATTCAAAGAATGACTGGGAATTGGCCAGGCAAAGAGAGAAGATAAAGTGATCTGAGTGAGGGGGAAGAGCATATGCAAAATCATGAAGGTGCTCAGGGCACGTTCTTGGAACTGAGAGTAATTACTCAAGCTTATAAGCTGTTCATACCTGATATGAGTGGGGAGAGGGAAGCTGGAAGCAAGAGCAGAAGTTTGTCCTTACAGGATTCATGGAATTTGGCCAGTATTTTGAAGGCAAGTGGAAATCATTTAAAATATTTTAAGCAGGGCTATGACATGGTCAACTTTGCATTTTAGAACACTAACTCTGGCTAGAATGTAAGGATAGAATGGAGAGAGGTGAAGAGTGAGGAGAGGCTGGGAAACAATTTAGGAAGCTGTGGCAGTAATTCAGGTAAAGGATGATGATGCCCTGAGACAGGGTAAGTGGCAATAAAGAGGAAGAAAAGTGAATAGAATTAAAAGATGTTTAGGAGATAGATGCAAGTGCCTTCGGTGTTTAATTAGATATTGGTGAGTGGAAGGCCTACCCCAGATTGCTGCTTTGGACAAGTTAGTGAAAGGTAGTGGTGTTCATCGGTTCCTTGAGATGGAGACACTGGAGAGGAACTGTTTGGAAGGAAGACTCCAGTTTTAGGTGTATCGAGTATGATGTTAGTGTGAGATGTTCAAAAGGAGAGGTCCAGGGCTTCCCTGGTGGCGCAGTGGTTGAGAGTTCGCCTGCCGATGCAGGGGACACGGGTTTGTGCTCCGGTCGGGGAAGATCCCACATGCCGCAGGGCGGCTGGGCCTGTGAGCCATGGCCGCTGAGCCTGCGCGTCCAGAGCCTGTGCTCCACGACGGGAGAGGCCACAACAGTGAGAGGCCCGCGTAACGCAAAAAAAAAAAAAAAGGAGAGGTCCAGTAGGCAGTTGAGGAAAACAGGGATGTGAAGAAGGGTGAACTTAGTCTCTGTGGTCTCTTGAAGAATTGTGGGTACTTTGGAACAACTACATTCAGTGCAGCCTAGAAAGACAGTTTAGCAGCAATGGTATGCAGTGGGGTGTGCCTTCTCTCTAGGTGCACAGGAGTAAGCAATTTGATGGACAGCTTCTAGAGGGCTTACACCTCAGGATCAGGGCTGGGTATATGCAGTAAGTGACAGGAAGCTAGCCATCCTAAAGCTTCTAACGCATGGGAGTGGATGGTGCTCAGAGAGCAGCAGTTTTATGTTCTGGCTCCCAAAAGAAGGCAATGATCTAATTAGGTTACCCCTGCTTCTCTCTACCATATAAATTGGGATAATCTACAATTCACACCAACTCATTTCATCATAAAAACATCTGTGTGATATCAGCAAAACAAATATTACTAGCCCCCATTTCACAGGGGAAGGCACTAAAACTCTTAGAAACTTTCTGGATCTCATAATTAGTAAGTGGCAGAGTTGGGATACTAAAATTCCAGGTCTTTTTCTAAATCCAGCACTTTTTTCATTAAAAAGGGATAAGAATAAACAGTACATAACATATTAGCTAGAGACAATTAGAAAGAAGAATTAAGATAACTTCATAATCTCTGGTACAGAAGACTTAAATACTAGTGATGTCTCCAATCAAAATTGAAAACTTGAGGATGAAAGGAGATTGGCTGAGAAGATGACTTCACTTTTGAACTGAAATTGCTGGGCAAAAAGTGACTAGGCAAAGTCTAACTAGAACAGCTCTTGTTTCTCTGTAGCTGTAAATCAAGGTCCATCCTTTGGATAATCAAGATGGAAGCTAGGGCTTTTCACAAAATCATCTCCTCAAACATTCCCATGTACACAGTCTCTATTAAGGGAGCAATTAAGAAAGGACCACAGTATATTCTAAAGGCAATGTTCAAGTGAATACAGTTAAGGAAATAAAATAAGGATATTGCTTAAGAAAGTTAACCCTGGCTCTAAAAATAGCTCCTGAGCTTGACTTAGAATACATTTAATTGTATTTCCAGGTTACCCACGAGGTAAAGGGCAGTATTTCTACTCACTTACCAAGAAGCATGTAAGTCTTAACTGATAAATGTGTTTAGATGAAAGGAGCATAAAATGGTGTTATTTATTAGAAAATACCATAACTAGAGCATCTCAGGCTATATTTTCTCTTACTACTTTTCTGACATTTTCTTTGAAGGTCATGGGGATGACCGAGTGCAAAGAGGTTCACAGTATTTGGGGTTATTTATGCAACTTCCTGTGGACATACAATTTAAGCTTGACCAGTCTGATCACTCTGGAATGAGCCCTGGCCAAGTAGTAGGGATTAATCTGCCAGGAGACAGTCTTCAATAAATTATTTGGTTGGAATTTTTTTCTCTTTTCCTGGTTTAAAACATTTTCCTCCAATAAATAATCGAGTTGTACACTGGAAAACGAAAATGACTGACCTCCTCAGAAAGTAAAAGAAAGTCTGAAAATGGAAACTGGAGAGTTTCCCCTTCTAGTGTCCACTGAGTGAGAGAATGTAGTTATTTATTTGAAATGCCAGCAAATGGGCTCCCATGTAATGAAATATTTATTGAAATTGCTTCTTTGGCCCTCTACAGTTGTTGATAAGGTTTAACAAGAGTCAGGTAAGGAAAGCAGAGTGAAGGTATGTCTATTTATTTATTTATGGTTCAAGCAGCTTCGACCATAAGGCTTACATTGGGAAATCATACAGGCAGGGCCATACATGACTGACAATAATAGTTATTTTCCATTTTTGTTGAATCGTTGGCCACAGCTCAGGAAAATCAATCTTAAAGGATTTCTATATTTGCTTGGTTCTGTATTTAAGCCTTTACTCTCTTGTTAAGATATATTTCTGTTAGTTTTAATTAAAGTTCACAATGTTGAGTACTTACTCAATATTTTTTCATAATTCTATCATCAATACCTTCGTTCTCTTTTTTGTTATCTAGATTTTGTTTACCTGTTTGTTTCTCTAGCTTTTCTATACCTTGAGAATCAGTTTTATTTTACTAACTCAAGCTAAGGCCATTTTCTACTCCTTCTCACTTTGAGAAATATAGAGCTAGCCAAATTAAGATCATGCCTGTTCAAATTTTAACAATGACCCTGCAAAAGCAATTTCAAAACAATTCTTAAAATAAAATATCTGTATGAGCTATGCTCAGAAAGAATGAGAAGTGTTTAGTGTTCTTAAACCTCACATATACCAAATAAAGACATTCCAGTGAGAAAAGGGGCATCTCTGCTCTTCAGAGATCACTGGGTGATACTGGGGCTGTGTGAATTTTCATGATATTCATCATGATTTATTGACAAAGCTTGAGAAAGTCACTAACTGGAGGTTTCAAGAAATAGGCTCCAGCATTACTTAAAAAGCATTCCAACATGTTTATTTTTGCTATTTCTGGATTTTAGAAAGCTAATAAGTTAATAGAAACAGAGAACTTTACAGTTTAAGATAGCTTTAGAAACCATCTAATCAAAATTCCTCAATTTATGAGTAAGGAAACTGGGATCCAGAAGCATTAAGTGAATTGAACAAAGGCACGTATTAAGCTGCAGAGCAGAAACTCGAATCCAGGTCTCCTGACTCCTGCTTCAGTGTTTTTCAACAACATCAAATGATCGCATCAAAATCACATACACACACGTATAGTTGGAAAACCAGCTATATACAAGAGTCTAATAACGTTTTCAAAGATCACACATGATTTGAGCAAGCTGCTAACTCATGACCTCCATATGTGTTTCAAACAGTATAGTGGATGTGATGACATGCTGCCCAGATCTGCCCTCCAAGACTAAGCCCTCATTCCCCCAGCTTCTGGGAGAGTTGGCAGTCAACACTCTCAACAGTCTCTCTTCTGGACTTACCTTGGCCAAAGAGGGTCCAAAGTTAAAGCCCTGCATTGAGTGTCTGGGTAATACCAGCATATAAAACCCCTGCTCCCTTACCCCAAATTGGAAGCCTCCCAGGCTCCAAAGCTCCTCCTGGGCTTGGATTACGCTTTTGTTTCCCCTGCACTGCAGTTCAACTTCTTTCTCCCCAGCCCTGCTTCCTTCACCCACCCACCCACCCAGGTGTTCATCCTGCAAGCTCTACTCCCCAAAATTCTGCCTGCCCTGCAAATCTTCATCTCACAGTCAGTCTCCCAGAGAATCTGACCAGAGACATACAACATCATGGGTAAGCGGATGGGCTCTGTAATCAGACTGCCTGGGTTTAAATCCTGGCCCCACCACTTTCCAGCTGTGTTACCCTTTAAATCTCTTTTTGATACGTTTTTTTTAAAAAATAAGAGTAATATTAGAACCTACCACACAGGGCGGGTATGTATTATATGAGATAATCCATGAAGCCGTAGTGTAGTGCTTGGCACAGACTAATTGGCAGTATCAGTCAGGATGCTAAAGGAAACAGATGGCACATTCAAAATAAAGGACTATTTACAGGGGTGTGGGCAGAGCTAAAAGAACCAATAAGGAGTGGCAAGACATCCAGGGACTAGCAACAGTGGGAAGCCAGTACCAGCCCTAGGCCGGACAGGGCAAGTAGACAAACCAATGTTACAGATACACAATGTGAGGTATACAGCCTGGAGAGAGCGGCACTGTGAAAGAGGCAACCTCCAACAGAGGCAAAGCAGGAGAGGAACTCAACTCTGCCAGACCATGAGAAGGGAGTTAGAGAATGAGGATAAATATTGTGGGTTCTTTCCCCTCCCACCCTCTGGTTTCCTGCTGGTCTGCCATTGGTCAAACACAACCAGAAGATAGAGGCAAGAGATGCTAGTAGAACCAATACATAGAAATCAGCATTCCCATCCTCCCTTCCACCGTTCCCACCCCCACACACACTCCAAAGAACAGGGCAGGGCAAAGAAGTGCAGAAATGGATCTAGAGGACAAACTGATAACAACCAGCATGGTAATCCTCAAATATTAGAGATTATTCAAATTTCTGCAATTCCTGGCATACCCTATGTTTGGAGTCTTGCTGTTCATAAAACTTCAAGTTAATCTGAAGTTTGATAAGACGGAATTGAATTTTTTCTTTTAGAAAATCAACTCATCCAACCAGTCCAACCTGCCCATTAGCACAGTATCTGGCACATAGTAGATGCCCAACATATGTTAATGGATGATTTGACTAATTGATTTAACATAAATGAAATAAAATTTTTTATAGAAAAAGTAAAGAAAATCCTTTGGGAGATATGATTTAACTTCAACATTCACAACATGCTTTTAAGTTACTGAAGCTTTTTAGAATTGTCAGGAATTGTATTCACTGACTTCCTTAAAAGAAAGTTATCAAATAAATGCAAGTTTGGATTGTTATTATTTCTCACTAATAGAATCAAAGTTTGCAAAAATAAAATTCTAAATTCTAACAAGACAGAAGACAATACTACAATACTACAATACTCCTTCCCCCAAAATAATTTTATCAAAGGTAATAAAATAAATTCCACTGATGGAAAGTCCTTTTTTCACCTGGGTGAGATCTTCAAAGGACATTTCAAGGAATGGAAAAGAGAACTGCCCTCTCTCCCACAGACGAAGAAGAGTTAGGCACCAGGGCTAGATGTGTAGCTTTGGATATGCCACCTAGCCTTTCTGAGTTTCAACCTTTCCTCTACAAACCAAAAAAATAATAAAGATTTTCTACCTCAAAGGACAAAATGGGGTCATTTCAAGTGCACAGAAGTGGTGGTATAGTTTCCTATGCTTATGTGCAAACACACAACTGCCAAGGACCTACCTGTCTACCACCGAGGAAGCTTCGATGTTGCCATGCAAGGGTGACATTTCCCACTTCCATAGGGACAATAAAAAGTTACAGAGATCCCAGAAGTGTCCCATCTCTTTTTTTTTTTTTTTTTTTTTTTGGCGGTACGCGGCCTCTCACTGTTGTGGCCTCTCCCGTTGCGGAGCACAGGCTCCGGACGCGCAGGCTCAGTGGCCATGGCTCACAGGCCTAGTTGCTCTGCGGCATGTGGGATCTTCCCGGACCGGGGCACGAACCTGTGTCCCCTGCATTGGCAGGCGGACTCTCAACCACTGCGCCACCAGGGAAGCCCGAAGTGTCCCATCTCTTAACTAGACTCTGAACTCTTCCAAAGTGTGGAGCCCAGGCCTTCTCCAAGGCATTCAACCAGGAGTTCTCAGATTGGGATGAGTCTCTCTGAAAAGAAAGGATGAAAAAAAAGGTGTATTGTTCAGGGAAGATGATCCACTGACTACATGAGACCCTAAAGAAAGATTAGGATCCCCTGCCCTACGAACCATACCTAAGCAACCTCCCTAACCACCCTCCACCTGCTACCCACCACCTCCCCCCATCCAGGCAATGGAGGGAGCTAGCAGCCCCCTGCAGTTAACCAACACTCCACATACACTTCACAAAGGTAAAGGATGAAGTTTTTATCTGTGAATATTGTGGCTTTACTTCTGGAAGCTTGAATATCAATTTACATAATTCAGTTTTCAGCATATGCAGTCAGTTCTCACAGTCCAATGTCCCTTTTTATTATTATTTGAGATTTTGCTAAGGCAAATCTTTTGATTGTCTGAAGGTTTGCCTGCGAGCTTTATGCAGTAGAAGTTTTAAGACAAAAGTTAACATTTATGAAAATCTCAACTCTGAATTAAATGCAATATCCAGAAAATGTTTTATTAATAATGTAGTGCTAAGATTTGTAAAATAAGCTAGCCTGATTTTTTAATTCAAATATAGTTAACTGGATGTTTTCACAACCTCGAAAAGCATATTTTATTCGAATTTAAATTCCTGGTTTGGGGTTTCTTAGGTAAAGAGAAGGGGAATTTCTCTTTAATTTGATTAGTGTAATGATAATAATGTTATTTAATTATTTATATATATATTTAATTTAATTTAATTTATATATATATTTAATTATTTATATATATAGCATTTATATATATATTTAATTTAATTTAATTTAATTTATATATATATATTTAATTATTTATATATATAGCATTTTCTATGGGCCAGGCAGTCTTCCAAGGACTTATAGCTATTAAGTTTATTTAATCCTCATAACAAGCCTATAAGATAGGTAATATTATTATGCCCATTTTATAGATGAGAAAACTACAGCACAGAGATAGTGGTTAAGCAACATGCCCAAAGTCACACAGCTAGTAAGTGGCAGAGCCAGGATTCAAACTCAGGCAGATACAATCATAGCAGCCACAATAAAATTGAGATTACTGTGGGCTTCCGGGAAGATGGCAGAAGAGTAAGTCGCGGAGATCACCTTCCTCCCCACAGACACACCAGAAATACATCTACATGTGGAACAACTCCTACAGAACACCTACTGAATGCTGGCAGAAGACCTCAGCCCTCCCAAAAGGCAAAAAACTCCCCACGTACCACGTAGGGCAAAAGAAAACAGAATAAACAGAGACAAAGAATAGGGACAGGACCTGCACCAGTGGGAGGGAGCTGTGAAGGAGGAAAGGTTTACACACACTAAGAAGCCCCTTCGCGGGTAGAGACTGCGGGTGGCGGAGGGGGAAAGCTTCGGAGCCGCGGAGGAGAGCACAGCAACAGGGGTGCGGAGGGCAAAGCGGAGAGATTCCCGCACAGAGGATCGGTGCCGACCAGCACTCACCAGCCCGAGAAGCTTGTCTGCTCACCTGCCGGCGCGGGTGGGGTTGGGAGCTGAGGCTCCGGCTTCGGTTGGAGCACAGGGAGAGGACTGGGGTTGGCAGCGTGAACACAGCCTGCAGGGGGTTAGTGCACCACAGCTTGCCGGGAGGGAGTCCGGGAAAAGTCTGGACCTGCCGAAGAGGCAAGAGACTTTTTCTTCCCTCTTTGTTTCCTGGTGCGCGAGGAGAGGGGATTAAGAGCACTGCTTAAAGGAGCTCCAGAGACGGGCGCGAGCCTCGGCTAAAAGCGTGGACCCCAGAGACAGGCATAAAACGCTAAGGCTGTTGCGGCCGCCACCAAGAAGCCTGTGTGCGAGCACAGGTCACTATCCACACCCCCCTTCCGGGGAGCCTGTGCACCCCGCCACTGCCAGGCTCCCGGAATCCAGGAACAACTTTCCCGGAAGAACGCGCAGCGCGCCTCAGGCTGGTACAACGTCACGCCGGCCTGTGCCGCCGTAGGCCCGCCCCGCACTCCGTACCCCTCCCTCCCCTCGGCCTGAGTGAGCCAGAGTCCCCGAAGCAGCTGCTCCTTTAACCCCGTCCTGTCTGGGGGAAGAACAGACGCCCTCTGGCGACCTACACGCAGAGGCAGGGCCAAATCCAAAGCTGAGCCCCGGGAGCGGTGAGAACAAAGAAGAGAACGGGAAATCTCTCCCAGCAGCCTCAGAAGCAGCGGATTAAAGCTCCACAATCAACCTGATGTACCCTGCATCTGTGGAATACATGAATACACAACGAATCATCCCAAACTGAGGAGGTGGACTTTGAGAGCAAGATTTATGATTTGTTCCCCTTTTCCTCTTTTTGTGAGTGTGTGTGTGTATGCTTCTGTGTGAGATTTTGTCTGTATAACTTTGCTTCCACCATTTGTCCTAGGATTCTATCCGTCCGTTTATTTTTTTCTTAATAATTATTTATTTTAATAACTTGATTTTATTTTATCTTACTTTATTTTATTTTACTTTATCTACTTTCTTTCTTTTTTTCCTTCCTGCCCTCCTTCCTTCCTTCCTCCCTCCCTGCCTCCCTCCCTCCTTTCTTTCTTTGTTTCTTTCTTTCTTTCTACTTCTACTAATTATTTCTTTCTACTTTTTCTCCCCTTTATTCTGAGCCGTGTGGATGAAAGGCTCTTGGTGCTTCAGCCAGGAGTCAGTGCTGTGCCTCTGAGGAGGGAGAGCCAACTTCAGGACACTGGTCCACAAGACACCTCCCAGCTCCACATAATATCAAACGGCAGAGATCTCCATCTCAACACCAACACCCAGCTTCACTCAACGACCAGCAAGCTACAGTGCTGGACACCCTATGCCAAACAACTAGCAACACAGGAACACAACCCCACCCATTAGCAGAGAGGCTGCCTAAAATCATAATAAGTCCACAGAAACACCAAAACACAACAACAGACGTGGACTTGCTCACCAGAAAGACAAGATCCAGCCTCATCCAGCAGAACACAGGCACTAGTCCCCTCCACCGGGAAGCCTACACAACCCACTGAACCAACCTTAGCCACTGGGGACAGACACCAAAAACAACGGGAACTACGAACCTGCAGCCTGCAAAAAAGAGACCCCAAACACAGTAAGATAAGCAAAATGAGAAGACAGAAAAACACACAGCAGTTGAAGGAGCAAGATAAAAACCCACCAGACCTAACAAATGAAGAGGAAATAGGCAGTCTACCTAAAAAAGAATTCAGAATAATGATAGTAAAGATGATCCAAAATCTTGGAAATAGAATAGGCAAAATGCAAGAAATATTTAACAAGAACCTAGAAGAACTAAAGATGAAACAAGCAACGATGAACAACACAATACATGAAATTAAAAATACTCTAGATGGGATCAATAGCAGAATAACTGAGGCAGAAGAACGGATAAGTGACCTGGAAGATAAAATAGTGGGAATAACTATTGCAGAGCAGAAAAAAGAATGAAAAGAAATGAGGACAGTCTCAGAGACCTCTGGGACAATATTAAATGCACCAACATTAGAATTATAGGGGTTCCAGAAGAAGAAGAGAAAAAGAAAGGGACTGAGAAAATATTTGAAGAGATTATAGTTGAAAACTTCCCAATAAGGGAAAGGAAATAGTTAATCAAGTCCAGGAAGCACAGAGACTCCCATATATGATAAATCCAAGGAGAAACATGCCAAGACCCATATTAATCAAACTGTCAAAAATTAACTACAAAGAAAATATATTAAAAGCAGCAAGGGAAAAACAACAATAATACACAAGGGAATCCCCATAAGGTTAACCGCTGATCTTTCAGCAGAACTCTGCAAGCCAGAAAGGACTGGCAGACATATTTAAAGTGATGAAGGAGAAAATCCTGCAACCAAGAGTACTCTACCCAGCAAGGATCTCATTCAGATTTGATGGAGAAATTAAAACCTTTACAGACAAGCAAAAGCTGAGAGAGTTCAGCACCACCAAACCAGCTTTATAACAAATGCTAAAGGACCTTCTCTAGGCAAGAAACACAAGAGAAGGAAAAGACCTACAATAACAAACCCAAAACAATTAAGAAAATGGGAATAGGAACATACATATCGATAATTACCTTAAATGTAAATGGATTAAATGCTCCCACCAAAAGACACAGACTGGCTGAATGGGTAGAAAAACAAGACCCATATATATAAGCTGTCTACAAGAGACCCACTTCAGACCTAGAGACACATACAGACTGAAAGTGAGGGGATGAAGAAAGATATTCCATGCAAATGGAAACCAAAAGAAAGCTGGAGTAGCAATTCTTATATCAGACAAAATAGACTTTAAAATAAAGACTATTAGTAGAGACAAAGAAGAACACTACATAATGATCAAGGGATCGATCCAAGAAGAAGATATAACAATTGTAAATATTTATGCACCCAACATAGGAGCACCTCAATACATAAGGCAAATATTAACAGCCATAAAAGGGGAAATCAACTGTAACACATTCATAGTAGACTTTAACACCCCACTTTCACCAATGGACAGATCGTCCAAAATGAAAATAAATAAGGAAACACAAGCTTTAAATGAAACATTAAACAAGATGGACTTAATTGATATTTATAAGACATTCCATCCAAAAACAACAGAATACACATTTTTCTCAAGTGCTCATGGAACATTCTCCAGGATAGATCATATCTTGGGTCACAAATCAAGCCTTGGTAAATTTAAGAAAATTGAAATTGTATCAAGTATCTTTTCCGACCACAATGCTATGAGACTAGATATCAATTACAGGAAAAGATATATAAAAAATACAAACACATGGAGGCTAAACAATACACTACTTTATAACGAAGTGATCACTTAAGAAATCAAAGAGGAAATAAAAAAAATACCTAGAAACAAATGACAATAGAGACACAACGACCCAAAACCTATGGGATGCCGCAAAAGCAGTTCTAAGACGGAAGTTTATACCAATACATTCCTACCTTAAGAAACAGGAAACATCTCGAATAAAAAACCTAAACTTGCACCTAAAGCAATTAGAGAAAGAAGAACAAATATACCCCAAAGTGAGCAGAAGGAAAGAAATCATAAAAATCAGATCAGAAATAAATGAAAAAGAAATGAAGGAAACGATAGCAAAGATCAATAAAACTAAAAGCTGGTTCCTTGAGAAGATAAACAAAATTGATAAATCATTAGCCACACTCATCAAGAAAAAAAGGGAGAAGACTCAAATCAATAGAATCAGAAATGAAAAAGCAGAAATAACAACTGACACTGCAGAAATACAAAAGATCATGAGAGAGTATTACAAGCAACTCTATGCCAATAAAATGGACAACCTGGCAGAAATGGACAAATTCTTAGAAATGCACAATCTGCCAAGACAGAATCAGGAAGAAACAGAAAATATGTACAGACCAATCACAAGCACTGAAATTGAAACTGTGATTAAAAATCTTCCAAAAAACAAAAGCCCAGGACCAGATGGTTTCACAGCCAAATTCTATCACACATTTAGAGAAGAGCTAATACCTATCCTTCTCAAACTCTTCCAAAATATAGCAGAAGGGGCTACCCTGGTGGCGCAGTGGTTGAGAGTCTGCCTGCTGAGGCAGGGGACACGGGTTCGTGCCCTGGTCTGGGAAGATCCCACATGGTGCGAAGCAGCTGGGCCCATGAGCCATGGCTGCTGAGCCTGCGCATCCAGAGCCTGTGCTCCGCAACAGAAGAGGCCACAACAGTGAGAGGCCTGCGTACCGAAAAAAAAAAATATATATATATATATAGCAGAGGGAGGAACACTCCCAAACACATTCTACGAGGCCACCATCACCTTGATACCAAAACCAGACAAGGATGTTACAAAGAAAATAAACTACAGGCCAATATCACTGATGAATATAGATGCAAAAATCCTCAACAAAATACTAGCAAACAGAATCCAACAGCACATTAAAAGGATCATACACCATGATCAAGTGGGGTTTATTCCAGGAATGCAAGGATTCTTCAATATATGCAAATCAATCAACATGATACACCATATTAACAAATTGAAGGAGAAAAACCATATGATCATCTCAATAGATGCAGAGAAAGCTTTTGACAAAATTCAACACCCATTTATAATAAAAACCCTGCAGAAAGTAGGCATAGAGGGAACTTTCCTCAATATAATAAAGGCCATATGTGACAAACCCACAGCCAACATCGTCCTCAATTGTGAAAAACTGAAAGCATTTCCACTAAGGTCAGGAACAAGACAAGGTTGCCCACTCTCACCACTCTTATTTAACATAGTTTTGGAAGTTTTAGCCATAGCAATCAGAGAATAAAAGGAAATAAAAGGAATCCAAATTGGAAAAGAAGAAGTAAAGCTGTCACTCTTTGCAGATGACATGATACTATACATAGAGAATCCTAAAGATGCTACCAGAAAACCACTAGAGCTAATCAATGAATTTGGTAAAGTAGCAGGATACAAAATTAATGCACAGAAATCTCTGGCATTCCCATACACTAATGATGAAAAATCTGAAAGTGAAATCAAGAAAACACTCCCATTTACCACTGCAACAAAAAGAATAAAATATCTAGGAATAAACCTACCTAGGGAAACATAAGACCTGTATGCAGAAAATTATAAGACACTGATGAAAGAAATTAAAGATGATACAAATAGATGGAGAGATATACCATGTTCTTAGATTGGAAGAATCAACATTGTGAAAATGACTCTACTACCCAAAGCAACCTACAGATTCAATGCAATCCCTATCAAACTACCACTGGCATTTTTCACAGAAGTAGAACAAAAAATTTCACAATTTGTATGGAAACACAAAAGACCCCAAATAGCAAAAGCAATCTTGAGAACGAAAAACTGAGCTGGAGGAATCAGGCTCCCTGACTTCAGATTATACTACAAAGCTACAGTAATCAAGATAGTATGGTACTGGCACAAAAACAGAAAGATAGATCAATGGAACAGGATAGAAATCCCAGAGATAAACCCACGCACATATGGTCACCTTATCTTTGATAAAGAAGGCAGGAATGTACAGTGGAGAAAGGACAGGCTCTTCAATAAGTGGTGCTGGGAAAACTGGACAGGTACATGTAAAAGTGTGAGATTAGATCACTCCCTAACACCATATACAACAATAAGCTCAAAATGGATTAAAGAACTAAATGTAAGGCCAGGAACTATCAAACTCTTAGAGGTAAACATAGAACACTCTATGACATAAATCACAGCAAGATCCTTTTTGACCCACTTCATAGAGAAATGGAAATAAAAACAAAAATAAACAAATGGGACCTAATGAAACTTAAAAGCTTTTGCATAGCAAAGGAAACCATAAACAAGACCAAAAGACAACCCTCAGAATGGGAGAAAATATTTGCAAATGAAGCAACTGACAAAGGATTAATCTCCAAAATTTATAAGCAGCTCATTTAGCTCAATAACAAAAAAAACAAACAACCCAATCCAAAAATGGGCAGAAGACCTAAATAGACATTTCTCCAAAGAAGATATACAGACTGCAACAAACACATGAAAGAATGCTCAGCATCATTAATTATTAGAGAAATGCAAATCAAAAGTACAATGAGATATCATCTCGCACCAGTCAGAATGGCCATCATCAAAAAATCTAGAAACAATAAATGCTGGAGAGGGTGTGGAGAAAAGGGAACACTCTTGCACTGCTGGTGGGAATGTGAATTGGTTCAGCCACTATGGAGAACAGTATGGAGGTTCCTTAAAAAACTACAAATAGAACTACCATATGACCCAGCAATCCCACTACTGGGCATATACCCTGAGAAAACCATAATTCAAAAAGAGTCATGTACCACAATGTTCATTGCAGCACTATTTACAATAGCTAGGACATGGAAGCAACCTAAGTGTGCATCATCAGATGAATGGATAAAGAAGATGTGGCACATATATACAATGGAATATTACTCAGCCATAAGAAGAAAGCAAATTGAGTTATTTGTAATGAGATGGATGGACTTCGAGTCTGTCATACAGAGTGAAGTAAGTCAGAAAGAGATAACCAAATACCGTATGCTAACACATATATATGCAATCTAAAAAAAAAAAAATAGCCATGAAGAACCTAGGGGTAAGACAGGAATAAAGACACAGACCTACTAGAGAATGGACTTGAGGATATGGGGAGGGGGAAGCGTAAGCTGTGACAAAGCGAGAGACAGGCATGGACATATATACACTACCAAACGTAAGGTAGATAGCTAGTGGGATGCAGCTGCATAGCACAGGGAGATCAGCTCGGTGCTTTGTGACTGCCTGGAGTGGTGGGATAGGGAGGGTGGGAGGGAGGGAGACGCAAGCGGGAAGAGATATGGGAACATATATATATGTATAACTGATTCACTTTGTTATGAAGCAGAAACTAACACACCATTGTAAAGCAATTATACTCCAATAAAGATGTAAAAAATAAATAAATAAATAAATAAAATTGAGATTACTTAATAGTTATTGAATACTCACTATGTGCCAGGCATTAGGCTAGGCGTTTTCCCTACATTGTCTCATTTAGTTCTTACCATAACAATATTAGATAGGTACTAATTTTAGCCCACTTTACAAATGAGCAAACAAGCCCAGAGTTATTAAGTAAGTTGCCCAAGACAACACAGCTAGTAAAAGGCAGAGTCAAGACATTCCAAGTCTGCACACTCCACAGCCTGGGCTCTGCATTACCATGTATGGATGTACAGCTTAGTAAAGAAAGGTCATTAGGCTCTGTCAGGCAAAACAGTATGAAAGTTTGATAAGAGGCTAAACACCCCTCAACCTGTAAGCTTCTCCTCACTTTTTTTATCATGTAACTGAAAAGGTCAAGGACGCTGGATTCTTTGGCTCCCCTCTCCTCCCACAGGTTGTCCTAAGTATGACTTCATCTTCTAGCTGCCATCCTGGAAGTAGTTTCGTGCCTCTCTCTGAGGGACTTCAATAAGAGTGGAGGTATCCAATGTGCTATGCTCAGATATCCTGTCCATGGGCTGTGGCAATCAGAGGTGACAAGTCACAGACACCTCCCAGCTCTCACAGCAGCTGGAGTCCTACACTCCCACCTTCAGAATCCCCACTGGTTTTTCCCCCAGGAGACTGCTGTTAATCTGGTCTTGTGGCCCTGGGGGATGAGAACCTGAGCCAAGGTATGTGACAACAGAATAGCAGAAGTCAACAACACAAATAACAAAAATGCATTTCAAAGGCTCCATGCCGTACAAAGCTGTTTCATATATGTATTGTCTCGTTTGGGCACTTGCTATGGGAATTACCTGAAACTGAAACTGGTTCTAAGAAATAATTGGTACTTCTGAGTTTTTCTATTTACTTTTGGCTTCATTATTATTATGTATTCCATTTCCTATAATGGTATTAAATTTATATTTGAACTTTTTTTGTTTACTTAGCAAGAGACTGATGCTTCCTCAAAACATACAGTATTTAATTCTACCAGGATAGTTTATGGGACAAAATATTATCATCTTGCCACAAATACTAAGTTTTGCCCTCAATTTAGTGGAATCAC
Organism: Grampus griseus; assembly: GCF_964374135.1. Lineage (NCBI taxonomy): Eukaryota > Metazoa > Chordata > Mammalia > Artiodactyla > Delphinidae > Grampus > Grampus griseus. Next base: position 74,375,968 of record NC_139019.1, read on the forward strand.
AAGCTTGGCTTAAATGTAGTTATAGGACTAAGCACCTGGGGTCATGAATTTCTCCAACATATATACATTGAATGACTGTGTCCACCCAAAATTCACATGTTGAAGCCCTGACTTCCAATGTCATGGTATTCAGAGATGGAGTCTTTGGGAGGTAATTAGGTTTAGATGCGATCATGAGGATGGGGCCCTAATTATTGGATTAGTGCCCTTATAAAAAGAGATGCCAGAAAGCTTGCTTACACTCTCTCCACTTCCAAACAAAGAAGAAGCCATGTGCTTTCACCAGAAACCAACCATGCTGGCACTCTGATCTGGGAATTCTAGCCTCCAGAGCTGTGAGAAAATAAATCCCTGATGTCTAAACCACCAGTCTGTGGTATTTTGTTATAGCAGTCCAAGCTAAGACAGATGTATGTACATGGACACAGTATAATAAGTATTACATATAGACACACAATATTGATAGATATTGATATACACATATCAGAAAGTGAAGAAGAAACTTGTTATTGCATAAATAAGTAGATAATAAATGACAGCACTCCAGAAGTGACAATCCAATACCTGAAGGCATTTTAGCAACAGAAATTTTTAAAGTAAGAAATCTTCTCAAAAATAGTTTGTGAATCAGGCTCTAAAATAAGGTAGAGAGTCTAACTGAAGCAACCTCAGAAATAAGTTGGACAGAGATGGTAGAAAAGGAGGCTGCCCAAGGAGCCTTGATAGTGGACCAAAGAGAATGGCACAGGTGGTGGAGTCTTTGCTTCAGCCTCCACTCTGAAGCCATATAAGGTAACATGTAAGTAACAGGAGGCAAGGTTTTGTGGAAGGGAGCTCACCTCAGTGCTGAGGAAGAAGGAAATCCAAGTTTTCTTTTGACAACTTGGCCTTTCATGGCCTTAATGTGACTGCTCTCCGACTGGAGTGCATGGTTGGAATAGAAGAGCAGGGCCAAAAGCCCTAAGCGCTTGCAAGCTTGGTCTCAATCTATTGAGCCCCCTGGTGAGTTAAATGGCTCAGTTGAAAGGTACCTTTGGGGAGAATTATCAATGTTAGAAAAGATGGAGAACAAACCTCCATGAGCAGTTCCAAGAGAAACATTTCTACAGAGCCATAGAAAATAATGAAAGGTAAATCTGCCAGAACAAAACAGACATTTTATCCAATAAGTTTGGTATTACAATGCTTAAACAGTGAGAATTTTTAAAGACTGCTATTAGATCTTCCAAAGCCTTTGGCAAAATTAGTCAGATATCACTTTAAACTGTCTATATTAGTCAGGTGTGCGCAAGAAAAGTGATGCTACAAGCAAGGAAAGGTTAGAAAAAAAAAAAAATCCATGATGTATATACCAATTCATCCAACTTTAACAGGGGCAGATACAATTCCAATCTTAAAATTTATGACAGTTTTTTATACTTTCTTTCAGAGCTATTTTAAAATATTTTATCTGAAGTTTGATAACAAAAATATCAATTCCGTTTCTATCCTAGAACTCAAATTTCCAAGACAAATGTAGCCTATTGATACCATCAAAGCTGAGAAAACTCACAGAATTGCTGATCTTTAGGGTTGCTACATTAGACTGATCACTTTGGCTGAGAATTCAGCCAGACTGCAGAAGAAAACTTCAGATTTGGGGAGGAATGAATTATTGCCATTGAGTGATTCAAACACAAGATGAAATTGAAAACTCAAACCAGTATTTCCCTAATTTTTTTTTGCTGTTATAGTTGATAAGTTCTCAGCATTCAGCATATTAGATGTTTCCGGCTGACAAAATAGAATTAGATTTCTACCTACATGGGCTCAATGGCTGATTTGCTAATTTTCCTATTGTTGGTATTTTCTATTGAGTTGAAATAATTAATCCAAAAGACGTGGCTTTTTTTTTTTTTTTTTTTTTTTTTGTGGTACGCGGGCCTCTCACTGTTGTGGCCTCTCCCGCTGCGGAGCACAGGCTCCGGATGCGCAGGCCCAGCGGCCATGTCTCATGGGCCCAGACGCCCCACGGCATGTGGGATCTTCCCGAACCGGGGCACGAACCCGTGTTCCCTGCATCGGCAGGCGGACTCTCAACCACTGCGCCACCAAGGGAGCCCAAGACGTGGCATTTTTGAACTTTAAAACTTGGAGGTCGGCTTGCATCATTATTTTGGAACTATTAAATCCAGGAAAAACCTGGGGCCCTTCCTCGTGAAGGGACTTCACGTGGACTTTTTTTTTTTAATCAAGCTGGGTAGAGAGAATGATGAACCAGTGCCAGACTGGAAGAAGTTTTCACTAACATTTATCTAGTGTTTACTCTGTAGCAGAAATAGCCTAATCCCTCACTCATAATTCTAAAATTCAAAAACCTTTGTCAACCAGGTTTTTTTGTAACTCAATTGGCAGCAAAACTTGACCAAACTCATTTTGCAGCAAACTCTGATCTGATTTTAGAAGGCGTTAATGTCTGATTACTAATCAGTGCCCTAGATTCCATTGGGGGTATTATGTAATATATGGTATATTATGTAACATATAAATATGATCACATGTACCATATTACCTTCCTAAAATCTAAAATGTTCTCAGTTCCAAAACACACGTGGCCCAAATTATTTCAAGTAAGGAAAGTCTCACACAATTATCTAAAGTAAGCATTTCTAATATTCCTAATTTATGGATAGGAAAACTGAGAAAAAGAGAGTGTAAACATATTGCCTAAGGTGACATATATAATAAGAGGTAGATCTGAGATTTGAACCCAGGCAGTCTGGCTTCAGAATCTATGCTCTTAATTGCTGCACTACTATGCCACCTTTAGTCATCTGTTAATGGGGTACCTTTAAGAAAAATTTTTTTGTTTGTATTATATAGAGATTTGAAAGCAAAAAAGAGAGAGGATATATTATCCTTAGATATGATTAACAACCTCCTCTATCTTTATCAGCCAGGATCCAGCTAGGAAAACAGTATCCATCCCAGGTGGACAAATGTCAAGGGAATTTAAAATGGGGAACCAGTTACAAAGTTATAGGAAGAATCTAAAGGCCTAAAAGGGGACTATGAGGCAACCAGAATTTAGCAAGACTCAGAAAGCTATCACTACCTCTAGGGCTGAAATAGCAAAGGGAGAAGGTAGCCTTACCAAAAGCCAGGAGCCAAGGTCAACAAGAGTTGTTGACACCAGGGACTGAGGTGCTGTCCTACAAAAGCAGTAGTCAATGTCCTGAAGGATGAGGATCAAAGCAAAAATGATAGGGAAAAGTATCCTGGCTTCTCCTTTTCTTCTGCCCTCCAATCCCCCTTAAGAATCTCCATTGTCTATACCTAGCTAGAAGCCAATTAGCAATGGAGGCTAAAAAATGAGGTCAACCCTCTATGCTACAGAGTGGAGCAGAGAGAAAGAGCAAAAAATTCAGATTGGAGGGCATGTGATCAAATGACTATTACCCATCAGGTTGAGAGTGAAAATATTGGAGAACAGATTAAGGATTGGTCTGAAAAGATTTAACAAGTGATTGCAAAGACAAACCCTAAAAAAAGTTTTTTCCACATTTAATTAAATAATATATTAAGGAACTTCTTTATACCAAGTATGATCAGTGATGAAATGTAAGCTTCTAGAGGGCAGAATATTAACATTAAATTTTTAACAAAAATAAAATTTAAGCAAAATAAAGGGTCTTGAACTTGAGTACAAGGAGTCAATTGTATGAGATAAGAAGAGGGCTATCTCAGCAGCATGTACAGAAAAGGACTTAGAGGCTTAGCCAACAGTAAGGTCTACGAGTCAACAAGACAAAGTGACTCTTAGAAAAATCTAATTGAACCTTGGATGGCATTAGTTAAAGCAAGGTATTAAAACATGGTAGATGGTATTCCTATCATAAACCGGTCAGATCATCTTGGAATGACTTCTGGACTTTCAGTTATAACTTTAAGAGGGATATAAGTCAACCAAATTATGCACAAAAGATAAAGAAGTAAAGCCGCACAAAACCATGTTCTATAAGCAAAAATTGAAAAGTCTGGAAATCTTTAACCTGGAGGAATAACAGGGTAGGAAGGTATATAAACACACATTTCAAATAATTTAAGAAATAGGTACAGGGGTGTTATCAACCGCCCATCTACTCCACTTGAAAGAGATGCTGCCTCTACCACCATCCTGCATCCTAGATACCAATGAAATGGCCATGCTTTATATCACACAACACCATTCCAATCAAGGTGGACTAGTAGTTGACATATGACTATCACTGAAAGGCAGCCAGTCCATAAGCCAGCCACCTATGCCAGCACCTGGAGTAAAAAGGTAAGCTGGACCTCACTCTCCCTAAATGGGAATTTGTATTAGAAAACACAGAAAGACTGAACCAGTTAGTAATAAAGGCAAAAGCTAAAAGGAAGCCAGCAGACAGAGTTGGCCCATGGTAAACTAAGACCATGTGTAAACTAAGATGATGAGAGAGCAACACACTTTGTGAACAAAGATCAGCAGCAGAGGTAAGAAAACAGAGCATATTTCAGAGGGCAGCCAATGTGCTGAGAGAGAGAGAGATCCTGGAACACTGATTCTGTTCCTGCTATCTTCTCTCTCTTTTTTTCCATTCCATGTGAATCCTTATAATAAACTCCCTTTTTCTTAAGGTAACACATGTGAGCTTCTGCCCTTACTAAATAACTAAACACTAAACCAAACAGTTCTAAGAAAAATGAATTAAACCAGTCTTGAGGGATAAACACCACTTGGGGGAAGCTCCAGAGAGACTGCTTTCTTTCTAGCAGTCCATGAGTGTGGAACGGCTGCCTCAAGAAACAGTTTTGTCTAGCATGGAGAAGTCTAAGCACAAACATCCAGGCACACGGTGAGGACCTCAGCCTATCACGTGGTGCCTGACTGAATAGCTTTCAAGGCTCTTCTAGTTCTGAGACTATACCCTGTGATTCTAGGTGGAAATTTCTATATCTTGAGGTAATAGAGATGACTTTCACAATCTAAGAAAAGCATAACCTTCTAAAATAGAATTGCCTTTTGTTTTTCAGTTAGAATATTTTTCCACCCAGTGTTTTACCATTTTGAGCTTCCTTTCTTTCCAATAGAAAATGACAAGCCCAACTACAATTTCAAGTTCAGTAAATAATGTCTTAAGTGGTTTTGGTTTTGAGAAAAAGAACAGGTCATTTTGGCACTGATTTTTTCCATTAATTTTTAAATTCACATGTATTTTTCAGTAAATTTAGTTCATATGATTTAGATTTATTTACACTTAGCTCCCTAAAATGTGCAGTTAGCAATCTGATGACTATGCACCTTCTAATTCGTCTGTCTCAGAACCAGAAAGTCATGCGTTGCCAACACGACCAAAGTGAAATCCAGCTGACACAAATTTGGATACAAATCGAAAAAGCCATAAAATTCAAGACCACTCTAAACTTGGCAATAAAAGTTTTCTTGTTCACAGGAGTTACAGACAAAACAAGTTCCAAGTATAAAGTACTTAACAAATTTTTCATGCAAACATGTGGCACACAGATAAATGGCAGTGGGACAGCTGCCTCTCTCATTGTTCTGCTACCATGGTTACCTTGTGATCAACTTGTGATTACAAGGGGTGCTGCTTCACGTGAGGTTGTGTCTGCATCCCTATGAATCCGGGACCTAGTCGAGAAAACCAGTCAACTGGTTGTTGAGCAGAGTGTAAACTAAACCACTCACAGTAGATAGAATGTTTCTCATTCATAGAATTAGATAATGTTGAGAGGAATAGGAACTTTCGAGAAGGATCTTGGCCAACGCTTCACTTTACTAACGTGTTTTAAATGATTGGTTTGACATTCTATGTACATAACCTTTAAAATTCAAATGACATTGGTCCAGGCACAAGTTTAATTATAAAACTCAAAGCACATATGGAGCAGAGAACATTTTCTAGGGAAACCTAGAGAATTGTTTTATGGGTTTCTTTCTTTTTCACTTATTCTTGAGACCCACAATATGAAAATAGGTTTCCTCCTTAAAATGTGTTAGAAAGAGTGATAACACCACTGAGGTATATAAAATGTACATTTTATATACAATTTATGTTGATAAAAATTCTAAACCTGCTTCAACATATCTCTATGTGCCAGTTTTCTACAAGCCAACATTTCATAAATCATATTCAACACAAATACCCAAAATACATAACTTACATAATTAAACACTTACATATTAAATTTATACATAGCCATAATCTCTCCAATTTAAAGATATTTATCCATGCCAGGGTCTATGCACTTAGCAACAGTTGGGAAAAAATAAATAAATCCTTAACCAGAAGTCCTTTCCTTAGTGAGTTCACTGGTTAAAGGTTTGAGGCCACTGCCCTGTGTCTCCTTGGGCACCCTGCAAGTTAGAGACAGGGGCCTGAGGTAGTTCTACTTGTTGATCTTTCTCTCTCCCAGAAGTCCCTGATTATCCCACCCCGTTTATAAGCTTTAGTCTTTGCTCATTGAGTTTCTTCTAACTACTGAGATAGAAGATGGCCCATCAGGCTTGGATAGCCATTATCCTGACCCTCCAATAAATATATCTTTCATTTTCTATGTCACTCATCATCGTCTGAGAAATCTGGTTGATCCTCACCATAAAACAAAGAGGAAGTACAATCTCGAAAGATTCAGTGTTTCTTGAGACATCTTCCTTCTTTTCCGTAATTTAAAAAATATTTCCTATTTAATGTCTTCTTCCCTGGGAAATTCCTCATTCTCCCCAAACCACTGGTCTTTCCCTCCATCTACCGGAACTGTACCTCATACTTCCGGACCCTACTTAAGTCTCATCTACTCTAGGAACCCTTCCCTGATCCTCCAGCTCTCTGTGATCCACCCCTACTTTGAACCTCTAAAGTGCATACTCTCTACAACCCCGTTGCAGGCCCATGTTGTGTATAAGCTTAGATTTACCTGAATTGTTTCATCTATTGGTCTTATTTCCCAAGTAGATTAGAGACTCCCAAGAAGAGCAAATTATGCTTTATACTATTTTCACATTCCTACAGTGATCAGCAGATTGCACAACCCAAAGTAGGAGTCACATATCAGTTAATAGATTGATAAATATTGATAAATATTACAGTCCATGTCTACTTTACAAGTGATAATAAAGCAACTATTTTTATATTGCTGCAACTAGCTAGAGAAGATTCATTTCCTTTAAAATTACCATTTATAAAACCATAAATAAACTTTGCTTAAAAATCATTCCTTCTAATAATAGACTAGTTTAGATAACAAGTATATAAGGTGCTCATCCCTGCCTTCCAGGAGCTCACATTCTCATGAGAGAGGCATGTCAATAAATTAAGATGCAATGTGAAAAATGCTCCCAAAGAGGCAAGGTCCCACATGAAAGGACAGAGGTAAAGGAGCAACTTTCAGAGGTTTCTAATCAAACTCTACAATGTAATGATTACAGTCCCACACAACTTTGTGGATACAAATTCTGAACTAATTTTTTTCCATTTATCCTTACTGTATAAAACCAGAGTGCTTAAACAGTAAGATTCATCATTTTTATTGAACTTCATAGCAAAATAGGCAGTTCGATAAGAAATAACTTTGAAATAAAAAAAATTTAAGGTAAATTATATATGAAGAATGTAAATTAGGAAAAATATACTATATGAAGTCATAGTAATGAAAGTATAGTTAGCTTTTTATTCAAATTAAAAGGCACACTCACCTGCAGCATCTGTTTACTTCAATCACATTATTTACTGTAGTTTTGCTTTTTCATGCCTGTGCAATTCCTTGTACATATGCCCGAGGACTGGCAGAGATTCAGCTGGCTTTTATTCAGCTCTATCTTTTGGTAAAAATTAGTGGAGCATGGAAACACTGTCTTTACTTATTTTGCCATCTTAATGTTACATGACAATGTCAAGATCTTGCTGCAGATCAGTGTACACATCAACTGTGTGTCTCAAAACTCTTTGAGCTTTCATGAATGCTCTTTTTCACATCTCCCTTTCACATTTCAGGATTTTATTATCCTTGTTATCTTTGTATAAAAATATGATAATTAGATTTCATTTTCTTTCAGAAGAGAGTGGAATAGAGCTCTGACATAACTTGCTTTGAACAAGTTCAGATGATAAGTAGTGTCTGGTAGCAGAGGAAAGCAGTAAGACTTACGGATCTGGAAAAGAAGTTTAGAAGAGTCATTTCAATAAAGAGTGATACAAAGTAGAAGTAGAAACAAGTACAAGATCTAGAGAGGAAAAAAAAGAAAATGGGTATCATCTCTTCTTGAGTTTTCTCAATTATGGTTGATAGTTGAAGCAAAAATAATACTACTACCTGATGTGGTTCTAAGTGTGTATAGAACATATACTGAAGACAATTATATTACAAAGGAAAATAGGAGTGGCTACCTAATATCAGATAAAGTAGACTTCAGAGCAAAGAAAATTACCAGAGACAAGAGGGACATTAAATAATGACAAAAGTCAAACTACCAAAAATGTATAGCAATCCTAAATATGTATTCACCAAACAGCAGAGCTGCAGAAAATGTGATGCAAAAACTGGTGGAGCGGGCTTCCGGGAAGATGGCGGAAGAGTATGACGCGGAGATCACCTTCCTCCCCACAGATACACCAGAAATACATCTACACGTGGAACAACTCCTACAGAACACCTACTGAATGCTGGCAGAAGACCTCAGACCTCCCAAAAGGCAAAAAACTCCCCACGTACCTGGGTAGGGCAAAAGAAAAAACAGAGACAAAAGAATAGGGACAGGACCTGCACCAGTGGAAGGGAGCTGTCAAGGAGGAAAGGTTTACACACACTAGGAAGCCCCTTCACGGGCGGAGACTGCGGGTGGCAGAGGAGGGAAGCTTCGGAGCCGCGGAGGAGAGCACAGCAACAGGGGTGCGGAGGGCAAAGCGGAGAGATTCCCGCACAGAGGATCGGTGTAGACCAGCACTCACCAGCCCGAGAGGCTTGTCTGCTCACCCGCCGGGGCGGGCGGGCCTGGGAGCTGAGGTCGGAGCACAGGGAGAGGACTGAGGTTGGCGGCATGAACACAGCCTGCAGGGGGTTAGTGCACCACAGCTTGCCGGGAGGGAGTCCGGGGAAAAGTCTGGACCTGCCGAAGAGGCAAGAGACTTTTTCTTCCCTCTTTGTTTCCTGGTGCGCGAGGAGAGGGGATTAAGAGCACTGTTTAAAGGAGCTCCAGAGACGGCCGCGAGCCGCGGCTAAAACCCCGGACCCCAGAGACAGGCATGAGACGCTAAGGCTGCTGCTACCGCCACCAAGAAGCCTGTGTGCGAGCACAGGTCACGCTCCACACCCCCCCTCCCGGGGAGCCTGTGCAGCCCGCCACTGCCAGGGTCCCGGGATCCAGGGACACCTTCCCTGGGAGAACGCACAGCGCGCCTCAGGCTGGTGCAACGTCACGCTGGCCTCTGCCGCTGCAGGCCCGCCCCGCATCCGTACCCCTCCCCCCGCCACCGGCCTGAGAGAGCCAGAGCCTCCGAATCAGCTGCTCCTTTAACCCCGTCCTGTCTGAGCGAAGAACAGACGCCCTCCAGCGACCTACACGGAGAGGCAGGGCCAACTCCAAAGCTGAGCCCCGGGAGCTGTAAGAACAAAGAAGAGAAAGGGAAATCTCTCCCAGCAGCCTCAGAAGCAGGGATTAAAGCTCCACAGTCAACTGGATGTACCCTGCATCTGTGGAATACCTGAATAGAAAACGAATCATCCCAAACTGAGGAGGTGGACTTTGAGAGCAAGATTTATCATTTTTTACCCTTTTCCTCTTTTTGTGAGTGGGTATGTGTATTCTTCTGTGTGAGATTTTGTCTGTATAGCTTTGCTTCCACCATTTGTCCTAGGGTTCTATCCGTCCGTTTTTGTTTTTTTTTCTTAATTTTTTTTCTTAATAATTATTTTTTATTTTAATAACTATTTTATTTTATCTTACTTTATTTTATTTTACTTTACCTTCTTCTTTCCTTCCTTCCCTCCTTCCTTCCTCCCTCCCTCCCTCCTTTTTCATTCATTCATTCATTCTTTCTTTCTTTCTTTCTTCTTCTACTAATTCTAATTTCTCCCTTTTATTCTGAGCCGTGTGGATGAAGGGCTCTTGGTGCTGCAGCCAGGAGTCAGTGCTGTGCCTCCGAGATGGGAGAGCCAACTTAAGGACACTGGTCCACAAGACACCTCCCAGCTCCTCATAATATCAAACAGCGAAAATCTCCCAGAGATCTCCATCTCAACACCAGCACCCAGCTTCACTCAATGACCAGCAAGCTACAGTGCTGGACACCCTATGCCAAACAACTAGCAAGACAGGTACACAACCCCACCTGTTAGCAGAGAGGCTGCCTAAAATCATAATAAGTCCACAGAAACCCCAAAATACACCAACAGATGTGGACTTGCCCATCAGAAAGACAAGATCCAGCCTCATCCAGCAGAACACAGGCACTAGTCCCCTCCACCGGGAAGCCTACACAACCCACTGAACCAACCTTAGCCAATGGGGACAGACACCAAAAACAACGGGAACTACGAACCTGCAGCCTGCAAAAAAGAGACCCCAAACACAGTAAGATAAGCAAAATGAGAAGACAGAAAAACACACAGCAGTTGAAGGAGCAAGATAAAAACCCACCAGACCTAACAAATGAAGAGGAAATAGACAGTCTACCTAAAAAAGAATTCAGAATAATGATAGCAAAGATGATCCAAAATCTTGGAAGTAGAATAGACAAAATGCAAGAAACATTTAACAAGGACCTAGAAGAACTAAAGAGGAAACAAGCAATGATGAACAACACAATAAATGAAATTAAAAATACTCTAGATGGGATCATAGTAGAATAACTGAGGCAGAAGAACAGATAAGTGACCTGGAAGATAAAATAGTGGAAATAACTACTGCAGAGCAGAATAAAGAAAAGAGAATGAAAAGAATGGAGAACAGTCTCAGAGACCTCTGGGACAACATTAAATGCACCAACATTAGAATTGTAGGGGTTCCAGAAGAAGAAGAGAAAAAGAAATGGACTGAGAAAATATTTGAAGAGATTATAGTTGAAAACTTCCCTAATATGGGAAAGGAAATAGTTAATCAAGTCCAGGAAGCACAGAGAGTCCCATACAGGATAAATCCAAGTAGAAATATGGCAAGACACATATTAATCAAACTGTCAAAAATTAAATACAAAGAAAATATATTAAAAGCAGAAAGGGAAAAACAACAAATAACACACAAGGGAATCCCCATAAGTTTAACAGCTGATCTTTCAGCAGAAACTCTGCAAGCCAGAAGCAACTGGCAGGACATATTTAAAGTGATTAAGGAGAAAAACCTGAAACCAAGATTACTCTACCTAGCAAGAATCTCATTCAGATTTGATGGAGAAATTAAAACCTTTACAGACAAGCAAAAGCTGAGAGAGTTCAACACCACCAAACCAGCTTTACAACAAATACTAAAGGAACTTCTCTAGGATAGAAACACAAGAGAAGGAAAAGACCTACAATAACTAACCCAAAACAATTAAGAAAATGGGAATAGGAACATACATATCAATAATTACCTTAAATGCAACTGGACTTAATGCTCCTACCAAAAGACACAGGTTGGCTGAATGGATACAAAAACAACACCCATATATATGCTGTCTACAAGAGACCCACTTCAGACCTAGAGACACATACAGACTGAAAGTGAGGGGATGAAGAAAGATATTCCATGCAAATGGAAACCAAAAGAAAGCTGGAGTAGCAATTCTTATATCAGACAAAATAGACTTTAAAATAAAGACTATTAGAAGAGACAAAGAAGGCCACTACATAATGATCAAGGGATCGATCCAAAAAGAAGATATAGCAATTGTAAATATTTATGCACCCAACATAGGAGCACCTCAATACATAAGACAAATACTAACAGCCATAAAAGGGGATATCGACAGTAAAACATTCATAGTAGGGGACTTTAACACCCCACTTTCACCAATGGACAGATCATCCAAAATGAAAATAAATAAGGAAACACAAGCTTTAAATGATACATTAAACAAGATGGACTTAATTGACATTTATAAGACATTCCATCCAAAAACAACAGAATACACATTTTTCTCAAGTGCTCATGGAACATTCTCCAGGATAGATCATATCTTGGGTCACAAATCAAGCCTTGGTAAATTTAAGAAAATTGAAATTGTATCAAGTATCTTTTCTGACCACAATGCTTTGAGAATAGATATCAATTACAGGAAAAGATCTGTAAAAAATACAAACACATGGAGGCTAGACAGTACACTACTTAATAACAAAGTGATCACTGAAGAAGTCAAAAGGAAATCAAAAAATACCTAGAAACAAATGACAATAGAGACACAACGACCCAAAACCTATGGGATGCAGCAAAAGCAGTTCTAAGAGGGAAGTTTATAGCAATACAATCCTACCTTAAGAAACAGGAAACATCTCGAATAAACAACCTAACCTTGCACCTAAAGCAATTAGAGAAAGAAGAACAAAAAAGCCCCAAAGTTAGCAGAAAGAAAGAAATCACAAAAATCAGATCAGAAATAAATGAAAAAGAAATGAAGGAAACCATAGCAAAGATCAATAAAACTAAAAGCTGGTTCTTTGAGAAGATAAACAAAACTGATAAACCATTAACCAGTCTCATAAAGAAAAAAAAGGAGAAGACTCAAATCAATAGAATTAGAAATGAAAAAGAAGAAGTAACAACTGACACTGCAGAAATACAAAAGATCATGAGAGATTACTACAAGCAACTCTATGCCAATAAAATGGACAACCTGGAAGAAATGAACAAATTCTTAGACATGCACAACCTGCCAAGACTGAATCAGGAAGAAATAGAAAATATGTAGACCAATCACAAGCACTGAAATGAAACTGTGATTAAAAATCTTCCAACAAACAAAAGCCCAGGACCAGATGGCTTCACAGGCGAATTCTATAAAACATTTAGAGAACAGCTAACACCTACCCTTCTCAAACTCTTCCAAAATATAGCAAAGGGAGGAACACTCCCAAACTCATTCTACGAGGCCACCATCACCTTGATACCAAAACCAGACAAGGATGTCACAAAGAAAGAAAACTACAGGCCAATATCACTGATGAACATAGATGCAAAAATCCTCCACAAAATACTAGCAAACAGAATCCAAAAGCACATTAAAAGGATCATACACCATGATCAAGTGGGGTTGATTCCAGCAATGCAAGGATTCTTCAATATACGCAAATCAATCAATGTGATACACCATATTAACAAATTGAAGGAGAAAAATCATATGTTCATCTCAATAGATGCAGAGAAAGCTTTTGACAAAATTCAACACCCATTTATGAAAACAACCCTACAGAAAGTAGGCATAGAGGGAACTTTCCTCAATATAATAAAGGCCATATATGAGAAACCCACAGCCAACATCGTCCTCAATGGTGAAAAACTGAAAGCATTTCCACTAAGATCAGGAACAAGACAAGGTTGCCCACTCTCACTACTCTTATTCAACATACTTTTGGAAGCTTTAGCCGTAGCAATCAGAGAATAAAAGGAAATAAAAGGAATACAAATCGGTAAAGAAGAAGTAAAGTTGTCACTGTTTGCAGATGACTTGATACTATACATAGAGAATCCTAAAGATGCTACCAGAAAACTACTAGTGCTAATCAATGAATTTGGTAAAGTAGCAGGGTACAAAATTAATGCACAGAAATCTCTGGCATTCCTATACACTAATGATGAAAAATCTGAAAGTGAAATCAAGTACACACTCCCATTTACCACTGCAACAAAAAGAATAAAATATCTAGGAATAAACCTACCTAGGGAAACATAAGACCTGTATGCAGAAAATTATAAGACACTGATGAAAGAAATTAAAGATGATACAAATAGATGGAGAAATATACCATGTTCTTGGATTGGAAGAATCAACATTGTGAAAATGACTCTACTACCCAAAGCAATCTACAGATTCAATGCAATCCCTATCAAACTACCACTGGCATTTTTCACAGAAGTAGAACAAAAAATTTCACAATTTGTATGGAAACACAAAAGACCCCAAATAGCAAAAGCAATCTTGAGAACGAAAAACTGAGCTGGAGGAATCAGGCTCCCTGACTTCAGATTATACTACAAAGCTACAGTAATCAAGATAGTATGGTACTGGCACAAAAACAGAAAGATAGATCAATGGAACAGGATAGAAATCCCAGAGATAAACCCACACACATATGGTCACCTTATCTTTGATAAAGGAGGCAGGAATGTACAGTGGAGAAAGGACAGGCTCTTCAATAAGTGGTGGTGGGAAAACTGGACAGGTACATGTAAAAGTATGAGGTTAGGTCACTCCTTAACACCATACACGACAATAATCTCAAAATGGATTAAAGACTTAAATGTAAGGCCAGAAACTATCAAACTCTTAGAGGAAAACATAGGCAGAACAATCTATGACATAAATCACAGCAAGATCCTTTTTAACCCACCTCCTAGAGAAATGGAAATAAAAACAAAAATAAACAAATGGGACCTAATGAAACTTAAAAGCTTTTGCACAGCAAAGGAAACCGTAAACAAGACCAAAAGACAACCCTCAGAATGGGAGAAAATATTTGCAAATAAAGCAACTGACAAAGGATTAATCTCCAAAATTTATAAGCAGCTCATGCAGCTCAATAACAACAACAACAAAAAACCCAATGCACAAATGGGCAGAAGACCTAAATAGACATTTCTCCAAAGAAGATATACAGACTGTCAACGAACACATGAAAGAATGCTCAACATCTTTAATCATTAGAGAAATACAAATCAAAACTACAATGAGATATCATCTCACACCAGTCAGAATGGCCATCATCAAAAAATCTAGAAACAATAAATGCTGGAGAGGGTGTGGGGAAAAGGGAACACTCTTGCACTTCTGTTGGGAATGTGAATTGGTACAGCCACTATGGAGAACGTATGGAGGTTCCTTAAAAAACTACAAATAGAACTACCATATGACCCAGCAATCCCACTACTGGGCATATACCCTGAGAAAACCATAATTCAAAAAGAGTCATGTACCAAAATGTTCATTGCAGCTCTGTTTACAATAGCCCCGAGATGGAAACAACCTAAGTGTCCATCATTGGATGAATGGATAAAGAAGATGTGGCACATATATACAATGGAATATTACTCAGCCATAAAAACAAACGAAATTGAGCTATTTGCAATGAGGTGGATAGACCTAGAGTCTGTCATACAGAGTGAAGTAAGTCAGAAAGAGAAAGACAAATACCGTATGGTAACATATATATATGGAATTTAAGAAAAAGAAAATGTCATGAAGAACCTAGGGGTAAGACAGGAATAAAGACACAGACCTACTAGAGAATGGACTTGAGGATATGGGGAGGGGGAAGGGTAAGCTGTGACAAAGCGAGATAGTGGCATGGACATATATACACTACCAAATGTAAGGTAGATAGGTAGTGGGAAGCAGCCGCATAGCACAGGGAGATCGGCTCGGTGCTTTGTGACCGCCTGGAGGGGTGGGATAGGGAGGGTGGGAGGGAGGGAGATGCAAGAGGGAAGAGTTATGGGAACATATATATATGTATAACTGATTCACTTTGTTATGAAGCAGAAACTAACACACCATTGTAAAGCAATTATACTCCAATAAAGATGTAAAAAAATAAATAAATAAAATAAAATAGGAAACATAAAAAATAAAAATGAATTAGTCTAATATACTTTGCATTTCTAAAATGTCAGAGTTTATAAATACCATGTACATCACACAACATGTCTGTACTTATGGGGAACATGCTCTTTCAACCAAGGTCATATTGTACCAGTCCTGGCTCGAGATAAGACCAAGTCACCACAAAATTAGATCAAGACATGAATGACCTAACTTTGGTCTTGCTGACATAGATGGAGAGAGATAAATGATTGATAGATAGGTAGATAGGAAGATTTAAAAAAACAGATATATATTAATACTGTACTCTTGGCCTAGCTGTTTTGGCTAAATTGAGTAGTTTTTAACTGGCCACTTTATAATATTAGCACACTTAGTAGACTGAGAAGAGTTATACAGAGGGTAGATAATTGCCTTGAGTGGAATGATTAAATTAGGATTTAACTAGCCTAGTCAATTCAGAGAAAACAGTCATTCTGGTCATATTGTGTAGGCATGTCTTAATGCTTTTAGAATCTCAGACATTGTGGATAATGACATTAATTTTTTTTAATATATATACATTTATTTATTTATTTATTTTTGGCTGCGTTGGGTCTTCATTGCTGCGTGGACTTCCTCTAGTTGTAGCGAGCGGGGGCTACTCTTCCTTGCAGTGCACGGGCTTAGCATTGCGGTGGCTTCTCTTGTTACAGAGCATGGGCTCTAGGCACGTGGGCTTCAGTAATTGTGGCACGTGGGCTCAGCAGTTGTGGCTCTTGGGCTTAGTTGCTCCACGGCATGTGGGATCTTCCCAGACCAGGGCTTGAACCCATGTCCCCTGCATTGGCAGGCAGATTCTTAACCACTGCGCCACCAGGGAAGTCCTTGACATTAATATTTTTAAAGATATAACTATTGAAGAAATTTGAAGTTCCTTATTTTCAACAACATTCTTGGCTTTAAGGCACAAAGAAGCGGGAAAAAAATCAGCATGTTATTAAGTCCTATTTTTCTTTCTTGAGATTAACTACTGAACTTCACCCTTATTCTCTATTCCAACTTCAATCACCCATGTTCAGGCTTTCATCACTTATATTCAAATGCCACTGCAACCTTCTATCTGGTCTCTCTGCCTCAAATTGATTTTCCCTTCAATCTATTCTGAGGCCCTGCACTTTTTACATTCATTTTTTTCATTTTTCACTCCCCAACTCAGGACTCCATCATGACGTAGTACTGTCAACTCCCCTATCCCTTTCACAATCTATTCCATTTCCCCTACTTGTTGAGCCTAGCACCCTGCAATTCACACACAAAGACACTTCACCCCAAAGAAGCAAGTGTCCTTGCTTGCCCTCATGCCTACCCAAATCCTTCATGTCTATTTCCTGCCTGCCATAAAATATTCCCTTATCGACCTCCACTACATTCTCTTCTACCTTCCTCCCATCTCTATGCCACCCAGACCTCAAGGCCACCATCTTCAAGGAATCATTCTGACATCCCAGGCCACAGTCCATAGTTGTTCCTTTCAAGGTTTTGCTGAGTTGTGCTGAGAATCAGAGCCAACCAGTTGGCCCTCAGTTGTTCTCTTCCACATTCTTTTACTCATCCATTTACCTGTCTACTCTATAGAAATATACTGAGCACTTTTTTGTGTGTAAGATACTTTGCTAATTATAGTAATTCTTTCACATCCCTTAGTTTTTATTCTGTGATTATATATTTGGTAAATAAAATGGATTTTATTAGCTTCCTTTCCAGACTCCTCAGTATCCATTAACATCACCAACATCAAACATTAATTGAGCTGCTTCTACCTGTAGTCAGTACACTCCTCAGTGCTGGAAGCTCAAAGATCTAAGACATGGCCCTGAAATCAGTGTTCAGGTGGGGAGGAAAGTACCAAATGGATGGCACGCACTGTAATGTTAGAAGGACGAAGAAAAAGGGGTGAGCACTGAGAGATCATGACAGAGGTGGTGGGGCTCTTAGCATCTTAGGTCTTTGTAGAGGATCCTGCAGTGCTCTACCCAGATCTCCTCTTCAGGGCCCATGCGTCCCTTTCAGGCTGTTGGGAATAGCACCTGCTACACCCCTCACTGGGGATGGCCTTCAGCTGCAGGGGATTGCCCTGCCCAAGGTTACAGCTCTTCCCAAGGGGCAACCCACAGCCAGTGACTGGTTTATTCAGGGAAACAAAGGCTCAGGCTCCCTTGCCTCAATATGAGCAACTCTAAAGGAACATTCGGCCTCAGGGCGCTTGTGGTGATCAGCCGAGGCCTCATTTGGAACTGCACTGCTGTTCAGCTTCTTACTCTACCCGGTACTACCTGGCTTACTTCTGCAGAGGTCTATTTCCCAAAGACCACACTCCAGCAAAATTTCATCATGCAACTCCCCATCTCACAGTCTGGTTCCAGGGAACCCAATCTCTGTTCATGCTGTTGAAAGAATACTTGCATGGTTCTTAGCTGAAGTAAAGTTCTGGACTAGCACTCAGATGGCCTATCTCAGGCCTATCTCATCTTAACTTCTCCAGAGTTCCTGGAGTTGACGGGAATTTTCATCTATGTCTCTCACAAAAAAAGACACTGAAGAGTAGAGAGGTGAAATGTCCAAAATCACACGCCCAGGAAATACTGGTTCCAGTACTCAAATCCTGACTTTCTTCATCTTACCCAGGGCTCTTCATCCTACACCAAACAGTTTGGAAAGTGGTCTGGTCTTAAGAAAACAATGTGGACATCAAAATAGGCACACCTGGGTTTTCCTTTTCGCCCAGTGATTAACAATGTGAATCTGAGCAAGCTACTTAATTCTTAGGACTTCAATTTTCTAGGCAGCTCTGTGTCTATAAAATGGACATAAGAACACCTCCTTGTAGCATTATTATAAGGATTAATTGAAGCATGGAAGGCACTATTTCCTGTTCTCATGGAGGAATGGTGGCATACAACATCAAAGTTTACAGTATTCAGATTGTAGAGAACTTGGAATGGTTTCCTGATTATCTCATTGAAAGGGATCTCTCCTTTTGATCACCTCTACTGAAAGTGATTTCTTATTTCTCTGGAATTCCACAGTCTGTTGTTTTCATAGTTTACATCGTCTGTTGTTTTATTTCTCTGGAATTTCACACTCTGTATGTTTCTTAGAAGCATACTTTTTTTTAATATTTGTATGCCTTATTTTACCGTCATTGGCTTTAATTTGTCAATCAGTGTGTAATGTCCTTGAGGACCAGAATGGTCCTAGGCATCTTTGTACTCTACTCAGAGCCTAGTTCAGTAAGTGCCACAGAGTAAATACTACCCGTATATGGACTTTGTTGCTAAATGTTGAATAAACCAATGACTAGTGGGGCCTGCCCCAGTAAGTTGTCACATGAAGGAGAAAAGATAATACCTTCACCCTGTGAACAGGCATAGAAGACATAGAAAAAGGGTAAGCAAAGGGAGCAGTGAATTAAAACATCCAGCCTACCAAAATAAGGATCGTAGACCTTTGGATGTCAGAGTCCACCTGTACCAACAAATCTCCTAAATCACTCATCCTCATGGATAAGAGGAAGAAGTGGACGGGGAAAAAGGAAGTGCTGCTCCAGTTCTGTTAATTCCTGGGAAACAGGAAAACAAGAGGACCAGTAAGACAGTTCCCCAACAGAACACACTTCCAAACATTAATCTCAGTCAAGCCAGAAGTAAAGGTTTTTGCTGAGATGAAGGATAGTACGGAAATGCCTCTGTAGAAAATGTGATGGGGAGTCAGCAAAAGAATTGTGAGCAGCCTTAAAATTAGAAAACATAACCATACAGATCCAGTCAGAAGAGTTTTGTGATTTTCTATAGCAACTTTCAACAGCCCAGGTGTGTGATGAGAGAAATAATAAAGGTGACCCTGGGTGGAGAAATGCTCTTCTTTTGATTGATTCCTTGTGCATGTTCACAGCTTTAAATATATGTGACAAAGTGTCAACTACATAGAAATATTAGCCTACTGGATCCTAAGTCTTGTCCTCCAATCAGAGAGGTGGTATAGCAAAACTGTTAAAACAGAAAGCTCTACAGACTAATAGCCCTGGGTTTGAATCCAGTCCCTACTCCAATTAGCAGTATGTCTTTGGAGACATTATTTAACTATACTGTATATATACACAATAGTATACATGCCTTAAATTGTGAGAATTAAGATAATACATAAAGCATTCAAAATAAGTGCTGAATAAATGCCAGACAATATTAAATGGAGAGAAAAAGAACTTGAAACTCACAAGAATATGCACTACTTAGGCTAACTTCTGCTTTTTGAATACATGAGAAACAAGTGGACTTCACATCTGCTTTTGGAAACTGTTGTTTACTGGAAAGAGCTTCTTCAATTTAACATTGGTTGACTATGAACAATATTTTATTTCCTTATTGCTCTTTCTAGTAAATAACAGAGCTTACCTAAAAATGGCTGAGGCAACCCTCAGGTTTGTGATTCAAACATTAAATGACAATCTGCCATCATCATTGGACCCCCAGCACACAGGGAGTCCTTCTCCTGGATCTTCAACAAGGTCTTTCTGATCTACACAGCTTTGAGTCTATTCAGCTGGTGGGATTTAGGTCACATTTGCTATGTGTGTCTAGCTATTTTTCTTTATAGCTTGTTTCTTGAATTTACCCTTAGGACACATTTTTATTTACAGTGACTTCTATTGAGGAATTGCGTATTATGAATTTCAAGGATAAGATTAAAGAAACTTATCTTTAAAAAGAAAAAGATATAATTTTAAAATAAAGAAATTTTAAGAGTATGATTAAAGAAATCCTATTGCCTGAAATATTTATTTATTAATTTTTGCAAGTCTTTGTTGATACAAAAGAGAGGGTAATTTCCAAACTATTGATTTACTTCACCTTCGGTCACATTTTTTTTAAATATTAGTAAAAATTTATTCTGGGTCATTTAAACCCACATAGCCACGTGAGTAATGTGACTTGCCCATTAACTGATAGAAAACAAAAGCCACTGCATCATGGGGGTCACAACCAACAGAAATAAGGGTATTCTCAGATGATGACTCTCTTGCAGAATTACATGAATAAGTCCAATCTCATATGACAATAGACCACTCTCTATTCAGAGATAGAGAGTAAATACATATTCCTTAGAATAACTACTGTATACACAGAAAAAATAATCAGCATCAACATGTCACAGACCACAGTATAATCAGATATAGACAGTATAATCTGTATAATCAGATACTCAGAAAAAATTCAAGTTTATGTTCTTTGGGGAGAGGATACTGATTCCCAAAAAAACCCTGAAGAACTTGCCTAGCATTTTTGTTTCTTGAAGAACAATTATAAGCTTTAAAATTGAAACTATGATTCTGTCATCATTTCATATCTTTGTAGTGCTTATTATTTATCATATACTATATGCTAGAGTATATAGTATAGAATATAATGCTGGAGTATTATAAATTCAGTTGGAGGAATAATTGGCTCAGTATAGTGCTAGGTACCTTCCAAAATACTATGTGTTCAGGAGGATTTTTTTTAAGAAACAATAAGCATTCTCAAATCAGTTAAATAAGCATTCATGCAAGTCAAATGTACACACGTACATATATGTACAAAGCACCATATTAGGTATTTGGAGAGACATCCAGGAACATTCCATTTTCAAAGGGAAAGTAGGAAATGAACACAAGTAACTTTAAAACAAGGTGGAATATAAACAGGTTATAGTGGAGCTTTAAGCAATGCACCACAGGGGGAAACAAGAAACATGTATTTAGTTCCAGGGTAGTTTGCAGGTTGGAGGTGGTCTTCAGCCAGAGAAAGAGCTTTTGAATAAATGATGAAATACAACCAAAACCTTAGGCAAGCAACTTCCTCTGGCTTAGGACCTCAAGGCTCCAGGGCAGAATTGAACCTAACCCAGCCCTACTTGTCCAGTCAGTGGGGTGGTGCCTGGGTCATTTGGGCCAGTCTATGTTGAATCAGCTTCCAGTCAACAGATCCAGACCTCCTCAGGTAACCTGGAATTCCCATGACCATTGGTGATAGACTCACTTATAGGTTCCCAACTCCCAATATAAAAGTCTGAGCCCATGTACAGCTACCACCACGGGAGTCATGGATGCACCCTCTGTTAAGGCTATATCATCCCTGCATTTCGAATATTTAACACCCTTAAAAAGTTTATTTTACCCAGGATTTTTTTTTTTTTACTTTACCCAGAAGTTTTTTTTATCACACAAAACTTACATGAAAAACTACTATTATTAAGTATTTAAGGAGTAATGCAGTGTTGAAAATTTTTAAAATATAGGTTATTCCACTACCCAACTCTGATGGCACTGCTATGCCCTCCTTTTTCTCCCTTCTTTTCTCCTATAGTCATAATAGTTTGCAGAAGGCTTGCCTGTGCACAAGTTTTGAAAAAAGGGTCTAAAGTAAAAAAATTGAATTTGAGAGAATTGCCTAATATACCAATAAAAACCAACAAATAAATTTCAACAAAGGTCTAACACCTTCTCCTGGTCTTTTCCTAAATGCTTAGTGTGCAGTTCTGACTGTAATCTAATAATTGCTTTTCTGATCCAAATATCAATACTTAATGTTTATCACCAGAATGCCAAGTTAGATGGCCTGGCCACCTCCTCCTAATAAGAAAAAATGACCTGAGCACCAGCCAGGCTTTGATGAAGCAGGGAGTGAACTGAAGGAGCCTCCTTCCGCCAGCACAGCAATGTGTTTTCTGTCTCCACTGAACTTCCACAAATTTGTAATTTATTTGGAAGAGTATGTTGCAGATAAGCAAAAAAAGGCATCTGGAAGTCTTCTTGCCAAATGGTAACTTTCTGGAAGGTGCCTCATTTAGAAGTAATTTCTGGAAAATTTCTTGATTAATACAAATCCGTGAACAAACTTAAAAATGATGGCTTTGTTATTGCTTTGGCACAATATGTTAACAACACTGTGAGTGCTGCCAAAACTCTGAGAGTTCTTTCATGCGGATTATGGTCTTGTTTACAGATCCAGCTGTACTGAGGCCTTGTCCATGGTGGTAACCTAACAATGTTCCCAGTGGGGGTACCCATTAGGGGAGGAGAGACTCACTGAAGTTTAGTTTGTTTAAATTGAGCAAGAATGCACAGCGGCACTCAGATCTTTGGGGAATGTGTTGGAAGCATACCCTTTCTGGGATCTGTTTTCATTTATTTAAGGGGGATGTTTGCATTGCTCAAAAATTGCAATACACAAACTTGCCATACGAAATGCCTTCCAAATGTTTACAGTGGTCTATACAGAAGTGAGTAGAAAATACATATAATACTAGATTGAATTAAAGTGCTAAATGAAAAAATGTAATTGCTAGCCTCCAAAATATTTATTAATTCAAAACCCAAACTACTTTCTGTTAGGTATATGTGTGCACGTATGTATAAAATATATATTCCCAAGTATGACCATTTAAATTGGATAGCAAGATCAACAAAACTCATTGAAGAATATGATTTAGAATTGTGGGAAACTGGTTTCAATTAATAGGACACTTATGCAAATATTCTTTTTATTGGTTTGCATAGATCTGTATACATGGATTTTATTGCGATTTTATTTTACAGGTTCTAATGACAAAATAATTGTGCTTTTTTTCCCCAAAAAAATCAAACCTGGTAAACAATAAAATTACATGTTTTCTCACATCTGACAAAAATGTTAACAAGATTTTAGTTGCTGCATGTTATTACAGCAAAAGAATCAGGGATATTAATTGCTCTACGCTAACTTTCTGAAATGTATGAAGTCTATAATGAAAAGAATCTGTTCAGAAGAAACTTTCACTTTTTCTGCTTCTATCCTTTCTGGTGATAGAGAACGGGGGGTAGACCAAGGAAATCTCAAGCTACAGTGCTCCCTGGGCCTAACTCTGGTAGATAAAGGCTTCCTCAGAGTGTCTCCTCTCTGACACCAACCGAGAGGCCATTGTGCGTCTGTCACGTTAAAAATGTATGAAGGTCTAAGTTGATCTTGGATATCATTTAGGTCAAAATTAGATTCTTCCGGGCTTCCCTGGTGGCGTAGTGGTTGAGAGTCCGCCTGCCAATACAGGGGACACAGGTTCGTGCCCCGGTCCGGGAGGATCCTACATGCCGCGGAGCGGCTAGGCCCGTGAGCCATGACCGCTGGGCCTGCGCACCCGGAGCCTGTGCTCTCAGCGGGAGAGGCCACAACAGTGAGAGGCCCGCGTACGGCAAAAAAAAAAAAATTAGATTCTTCCTGTAAAACGTGACACAATTCACGTGGATTTTAATCTGAAGTCAGTTTTATCAAAGTAATTTTCATCAGAGGATTTATTTTCTATTTTAAACAAAAAGTGAAGCTCCTGTAAATATTTTTCCCCAAAAAAGCCCCCCAAAATCTATTTTAATATGTAATTTCAGTATATAATACTATCCTTGATATCAGGAGGTCAGTATTTTAGTTAAATGTATCATCTTCTCTTGTTATAACATAGAAATCTCACTAATATGCAAAAGAAAAAATATAAAGTTGCCTATTTTCTGTGGAACTGTTCATTTACTTCTGTACCTTCGTGTTTAGTATTCCCACATGCAAATGTCATACCATGCAGCTCTGTTCACGAAGGTACAGTGTATTCCTCACACTGCTGCCAAGCTTCATGGTGAGTGATAGGGGACAGAGGGATGATGCTATGATCATTGATGTACAGAAAATTCTTTATTTTTCCTATCAAGGAATTTTACACTCCTACTTTTTTAAAAGAACGTCTCATATCTTAACATAGTTTTAAAATCAACACTTACTGTGAGGCAATATAATAAAATACAAGGGCAAAGAACACAGCATCAACCTACTTGGATTTTTATACCAACTCTTCCACTTACCAACTATGTGCCTTTGGTCAAGTTACATATCCTGTCTGTGCCTCAGTTCCCTTGTCTATAAAAATGGACCTAATAATGGTAACTTTTCCATTGGATTGTTTTGAGGATTAAATGAAGTAATACATGGATGACACTGAAAAAAAGTGTCTGGAACATAGTAATAAATGCTATGTATAAAACAGTACTGAATGGATAGGCTGTTAGTTTTAATTTTTGAATTATTTTTAATATCTTCCATATTTTAAAGCAGTTAATAGATGCATATTTTTAAAATATGAAAGACCTTGTTGACATAGTATTACTAAAAATATTTCATAATTGTTCTGATAATATCAGACAGCTAAATCTGGAAATATTTAGAAACTATTAACTTTATGAAAGACAGACCTGACTAAAC
This sequence comes from Grampus griseus, assembly GCF_964374135.1. Taxonomy (NCBI): domain Eukaryota; kingdom Metazoa; phylum Chordata; class Mammalia; order Artiodactyla; family Delphinidae; genus Grampus; species Grampus griseus. The sequence goes on from NC_139019.1 coordinate 74,401,010, forward strand.
AACTTAGAAGCAAGCTTTCTGACATACTATTTTTAAAATTCCCCTAGAGATAATATTGCGAGGTTAAAATAGAATAAGGAAGATATCATAACATATTCCTGGGGCCCTGTAACTAAGACAAGTTTAATATCCAAATATTTTTCAGAATACTGTATTCGGATATAATTGTTCTTTACCTTGAACTATTTTCTTGTATTCAAAGTTTAGCATGTATCCTCTGACAACTTAATTTTTAAATGCTATATTAAATATTGATATATTAAAATAATCCTATTTGAAGAGAATCTTAATATCTAGAAGAAGCTGTCAAATGTGTCCATAATCTGAAAACTGAGTTTGATCAAAATGCTGTGCATAGGCTTCAGTAAATTAGCACCAACGATGCCCATTCTGTGTCTCTAGGCTGCAGCCTCTCCACACTTTCAATGCTACCTTCCTTGGTTGAAACCAAGCCTGTCTTCTAAACAGGCCAGGGGTCAGGAGAGATGGGGATGCTTCACTGCCATCTCAGGGTTATAGAGTTCAGTATAAATTATTTCCTAATCCTATTCATTATTATTTGCTTCCCAAGGACATAGATAACATAGGGTGTTAGAAACAAGTATCTTTTAAAAAACATTTTGATATTTATAATTTAATGGCTGAAAAATAAAAGCCATGTTTCAATTTTCTACAGATGAACTATAGAACTTCTTTGTTAACTCACTGGATTAAACTGGTTAATGAACCACACAAGATATTTTAAAGCACCTGTTAGATATAGTCAAATGACCTTTCAAATAATTCACTCTAGTTTTGTCCAAACTGCCAATATGTAATGATGAGATTGATCAGATGGCGATATCTTCTGATGGAAACAGTAATTTGGGGGTGATAAATTACAGTAGCATGTGTGAGAACAGCTGGATGTAAACCTTCCTCCTGACATTACAAGTACACCCTACAACATCGTTAAACATTTGCATATAGTAATTTTACAAATGTTTACCAAAATCAGTACTTTTTAAGAGTAATTCTTTTTCTATGCTACTCTTTCACTTTTATTTTCTGCATATGGAAGCACAGGCATTTCTTTAGGATTCAAAGTCATCGTGGAGGAAAAAAAGAAAGTATTCTTTAACACAGTAGTGAATCATTTGTAGCTGAAGGTGGCCTTTGTTCCCAGTCACCGGTTAGGCTGCACTTTTCATAGCCTAGTGCCTTCTACCAGAGCCCTTGATATATTCACGTAAATGATGGAAGATGCATGAGATGTGAAGGTGACATGTAGCAGTCTCCAGGAGGAAACCGAGGCCCTGGTTGCTCCCTCAGAAGCCATCCTGGCGTTAGCTGCACATGCAGCCATCCGGCTACCCTCCCAGCTTGGAGGGAGGTGTTAAGCAGCAGCTGTCAGCAGAAAGAGATAGGAAAGGGGGCGAGGGCTCTCCAATTCACAGAAATAAAAATGGTTAATGAAAATCTCCAGTACCGTCTACTGATAGCTGCCTTCTTTGCAAGATTTCTGACGGACTGCCTTGAAACTTCTCTAGCCTCCTGGCTTATCAGTTTCAAGACAATGTATTACTTGGCCTCCGCCTGGGAAGTGAACCAGAACAATTTGAGGTTAATTCACCTCTCCAGGCAATCACAAAAGTTTGTTCGTTCATAGAGTCAACAATGAAATTGTTACTGATTAGTCCAACTCAAAAATCCGCACTTTCGTCATTTCAAAACAATTTAATTACCTTTGTCTAATGCCGTATATATATGCCCCATTTGCCAAGACAAAAGAGCTATTATTCAACACGAAAAAATATTGCTGTAGCAAGCACAGTAACTTTTAATGTTTTCACTGCTGAACTGTCAAAACGTGAACATTCCCACCCCCTGGAAAAATGAAAGTATGGAGCTATAGTATAACCTGCACTTTTATAGTAAGAGGTTTCTAGGATATGACAAAGAAAACATAGCAATTTCAGCCAGGTCATAATTTAGTATAAAATAAAACAAGATATTTAAACCCAGGGAAGAAAAAAAAAAAATCTGAGAGTGGTAGAACTATCAAACTATGTGTGCAATTTCCTTGTGCTCAAATTGCATTTTCTCCCTTCAGTGTTAGATGGAGCAGGGTCTTGCCCTCTAGATTAGAGACTTTTGCATTAGAGGAAACTAGGTTATGTCTTCCACTGTCAGAGACAGAAATTATGAGCTGGAGTGCATTTTAGCCAGTCACTCTGAAAAATGTTAGCCCAAGGGGGTAATAATTAGAACTGTTTTTGTCAGGTGACTGCATTTTAAGCAGTGATGTGTCTGAGAATCTAGCTGAGGGGTTTAATATAAATATTTTTTTTCAGTCAGCATTGTGGCTTGATTTTTTTTTTTTTTTTTGCTTTGCTTTTTATTTCAAAAGCAAGCACTTTTCAGGAATTATCAGCTAAAACGCCCTACATTAGCATTATGGTGACCCAAGAATATAATAGCCAGCAGAAAATGATACTCAAGCAGCCTGGAGCAGTTAATGCATAAAACTGTAAACTAACTCACTATGAGATCATCATACATTTATGGACACAAATAACTAGTCTGTCTAGATTGCTTATCAAAGTCTAAGCACAAACATAACAATTTTGCTTCTATATTATTTTACTTAAGTAGTTATTTAATATGGTTTAATATTGTAGTTCACACAAATAGAGATAAGAATGTATTTTACGGGCTTTTGGAATACTTCAAGGTGCGGTGGCATCTCTGAAGTCAGGGGCCCCTAGTTAGGGGGGTAGTCTGGGAGTTCTGTTATTTATTAAGTTGTCCAAATCTGAATATACCCCTTTTTGACAAGAATGGATCATTTTAATATTTGTTCCCATTACAAAAACATTATGGAAAGATGGGGATGAATGGAAACAATCTCCTCTCCTTTAGCTTATAAACTTTAATAAAGACTATCTTTTTGTTCTTACAATAACCCCATCTTTACAAATAAATGAATCACTTTAGATTATGAGCTTCTCAGAACAAAAGATCATGTTTTCTATAGGCTCTTAAAAATACCACACAGACCTTCCCATCATAGTATAAATAATGAATCATTACAAAATAAAATCTTTCTCCTGAAAATTAACTTTACTTATTTTATATCATTCATGAAACAATAAATGCCAATAATTCAAAAGCAACTAATTTTCTAGGACTATTCTAATTTACATATCATGAACAGATTGAAACTTTAAACATTCTATCTAAAAAGGGTTCAATTGGAAAATTTTTGTTGTCTTTTATTATAACCATTTATGAGCAATACATCTCTCACAACATCAGAAACACGATATTCCAAAGAATAAACTTATGCCATGTGAATGCATTTCTCCACTGTGTAACTCACCTTATCTTGCTCTGCAGCACCTATATTTGAATCTTTCAGTTTGGACCCTAAATGACTATTGAAAAAGACTGCTTTAAACTCCCTATCAAGACTAATTCTCTCCTCTCAAGGGATCTTACAAAGAAATCCTTCCTCCCTCTTTCTCAAGAGGCTATCTGGGTATAAGAGGATGCTCTCATGTCCAGAGGAAGAACTTGTGGCTTGTGTACTAGCATCTGGGTCTGTGCTGGCCTCTGCTGATCTGTTCCTCACTGTATCAAGCAAGTTACTGAGTATCCTGTACTAGTATCCAATACATTATGTTTTATACTGCTTGGTGCTTTGGGGGTTTAGAGAGGGTTAGGATCTTGGTGGCACTATTCCCAAAGACCTTAGATCCTGCTACAGCTTTCTGTAGCAAGTCCTGTGCTCTGTAGCAGCCTTGCCCATGCATTCCACTGCCTGTTAAGAATAGACTTAAGAAATACCTAGATACCATCTCATGAGCCATGGGAAACCAGGGGTATTACTGAGCACTCTTGTCTAGATGCTTCCTTCCATCATTCCTAATTAACCAATCATGTGGTACCATATTGCGTCATGCCATGTTAAACATGAGTCCTCAAGGAATTTAAAATTTTCCCAGAATAGATCCTGAAACAAGTAGCAAGCTTAACCTAACCCCCAATCCATGAATCCCACAATTTTAACAACTTTTTCTGCTAGCCCACACTTCACCCCAACCCAAAGGGCTTGAACTCCGTGATGTATGAATTCAAGGGCACTGTCATCTGACGTCTTGACAGTCACACCTCCTCTGTCTTCCCAGTTCTCTGACCTAATTTTCTTTCCCTTCTCTGAAGATCGTCACCATGTTATGTCTTCCTCCTTCCCTCAGTTTAAACCACTCTCCCCTTCACTGCCTCATTTGTGGTGGCGGAACTTCTGGAAAATAAACCAGATTATCAAGGAGAGAAAAGGCAATGGGAGGTGTGGAGAGCGTTTTGTCTCTCAGCTCCTTCTCTTTTCTTCTCTACCCTCTTTCATACCTCAGAGGCAGGAAGCCTACAAAGCTACCTCTCCCAGATTCCCTTGCCGCCTGACTTTCTGGTAAGTTTTATCAGTGGGAGGCACTTATAGGAAGCTGGAGGAAACAAGAAGCCAGTTTTTGCAGATTCTAAGGGCAATGTCAGCATCAGCAATAGTTTCAGTTAAGTGTAACTCACAGTTGTACTCGGGTAACTCAGTTCCAACATCAGCAACCTCAGCTGCACTTGCAGTCCAGGAAACATCATTTTCTCCTTTGGGTCCCCAGGCCTAGGGGTGGCAGTGCTTTTATATAGGTACTACTCTCTGGGTACCTTCCCCAGGTGTTCCTCCAGCCTTCCAATATTTTGTAACTATATTAAATTAATTCTGCTTGAAATTCCTCAAGTGGATTCTGTTTGTCTGACTAAACACTGACTGATACCAGAAATATGTCAATCATATGAGTTCTACTACACTTAAACAAAGTCTACCTACTGAAGAATTATTAGCTGCTTTTTAAAAAAATTTACCGTGGTTCAAAAGAATTTGACGTAGACCTTTAGAGTATTATTTACTAACCATCATGACTGCCCAAAGAGAAGTTTTACTCTTACAAGGTAATTATCCCACCAGGGCCTAAGCGGTGTCTGCAGCAGAGAACGAAGAACACTAGTTATTATGACTCAGTTTTTTGCCATCTATTTCCACAAATCATAGGCTCCCTATACTCTTTAAAAATTGTCTCTGAATTTAGGAAGAAATACCAGGTACATTTTTGGAGTCTTGTTGCTCTCTCTCCTCTTAGATGACTCTCCTCGTCTCTAAGCACATATGGAAATAAGAATCACGAAGTTTTGACTTCCTTACCCTACTTCATCTAGCACCACATGTGCTGCCACTCACTCACTTCCAAATTCCTCTTACTTTGAACAATTTGTAGCCCAGTGTGCCAGGATGCCATTAATCACCTGCAGTAATAGGAGAATGCTGTGGTCCAAGGACTCAAAGAGCAATAAGGCACACACACACATTCAATTACTCATCCATTTTCCTTTCAAGCCAGGGGCCTGTTAAGTGGAGGAAACGGGTTTATTTTATCTTTCTATCTCTAGGCCTGTTTTATCCCAAAGTGGAAAGGCATGTGAACAACTTTTAGGATTTTTATAGAACCTTAGAATTATAGAAGTAAAAAGAGCATTAGAAATCATATTGTTCTACCTCCTCATTTACAGATGATTATCTCTAACATTCATCACTCATAATTTTTTTAGCTTCCTAACTGGTCTATGAACTCCTTGAGGGAAGGGTCTGATTTTCATTTTAACATCCTCTGTGTCTAGCACGGTGCCTAGACACAAGAAACATTCTACAAATCCTTCTTGGAAAGAAGTAGATGAATGCATGAACAAGTGAATGGATTAATGAATGAATGAATGACAAAGTTTAATATACTGTATGAGAATACATAGCTATAAGCACCCTAATGAGGATTAAATAACATCTAGTCTTACGTTATCTGATTCCAAGTCCAATATTCTTTTCCCTGACTCTCTTCTGACTTAACATTTTTAATGTTTTTGCATAAAACAAGTTTTAGTTCTTTTACCGGCAGAGAAATGTAGAGATCTGGGTGAAACAAGAAGAGATGCTGTCCTACCTGTCAGAGAGGAAAAGAGAAAGGAAAGGGCTCAGTACCTAGCACAAGATTCAAAAGCAACAGTAAAGTCCCCAAGACCAGTTGGAAAGTAGAAAAATCAGGCAAGCATGATAGAGAAGTAATACTGGATACAGTTATATTAGAAGTTCAATTTCCAGTGGGGTCACCCTGTGCCCATTTATGGAAAATGTATCATATATAAATAACTGGATTCTGACTTTTTACCAAGGTAGAGATAAGTGCAGTATCTGTCATTATCACTATTTTCCCCCAAGAACGGTACATCCCACTTATATAAATTGTGAAGAAAACCCAGAAGACCATAAGATATGAAACTGCTCTTTCAGAATTCTAATGCTCTAGAAGTATCACTGATTTTAATGTATAATATTTACAGAAAAACTATATTCAATTGGTTGCTCTCTCAACATGTAAAATTTGTAAACCAAAAAGCAAATAAAATTGAAAATTAGGAGGATAAACAAATGCCACTGAAAGATAAATACTATTAAAATTTTGTTACAAAAACATTTCAATTCCTTGGTGTTTATTTTAAATCCAACTGCAAATTACAAATCATATCATCTAAGGCTCAAAACAAAATTGTATACACATATTTACACCCAGAAATTTTGGTACAAAGTTAACACACCATGATGCATAGGAGAAGAGCCTGGTATGCCACCATTTGGTTACATATTTCAGTTTCTCTCAATATGTGATGAAGTAGAAATGTGACATTTGCTATTATCACTGAAGGTTAATTCTGTGAACATTTTAATATTTTTCAGACATCCCAAGATTTATATTTCTCACATGAAAGTGAAAATTTAAATACCAAGTCTTTCTTTGAAAAAATAAATGCTGTAATACACCTCCCAAGGTTAATCTGTGTCCTTGCACCTCCAATGAATCCATGGCAAGAATGTTTTTTATTGCTCTGCCATATCTAAAATTGCTTAGTCCATACTCTCTTAGACACATCATTTTTCAGACTCAAACTTTTAAGTTTCATCAGAGAAGCGCACATTATCCTAGATGCAAAGTGAATGGCTACTAACTCGTGTTCTATGGATATGTGCCATTATTCACCAAATAAGCAAGCCCATATGTTTTAAATTGAAGAAATAATCTTGCAGGAAGCACTGTTAAGATACCATAGACTTTGATTCTTTGGCAAACTGAAGTATTTTGTTCTGGAAATTGTGTCATCCATGGAGCCCTAGCCCTCACCATTTGACTTGTAATGGACATAGTTCCAAATAAATAGTCTATATTCACAGCCTTGACTTTCTTATCTCCTCTTAATTCTCAGCCTATTGCAGTCTGGCTTTTTTCTCCCAACTCCAAAACTCATGCTAGGATGAGGGGGTAAAAGAAACCTATAATGGGCTCAATTTTGTCCCCTCAAAATTCACATGTTGAGGTTCTAACCCCCAGTATCTTAGAATGTGACCTTATTCAGAAACACAGTCTTGGCAGATGATAAAGTTAAGATGAGGTCATTACGGTGGGCCCTAATCGAATATGACCGGTGTCCTTATAAATAGTGGGAATTTGGAGACAGAGAGAGACACATACACAGGGACGACAGCATGTGAAGATAAAGGCCGAGATCGGGGTGATGTATCTACAAGCCAAGGAATGCCAGAGATCGCCAGCACACCAGCACAAGCTAGTAGAGAGGCGTGGGGGCACGTTCTCCCTCACAGCCCTCAGAAGGAACCAACACTGCTGACACCTTGATCTTGGACTTCTAGCCTCCAGAACTGGAAGGCAATACGTTTATGAAACTTATGTTAAGTGATCTAGTTTATGGTACTTTGTTACGACGGCCCACGAAAACTAATAAAAGCCTATTGTAGAAAAGAGCAAAGCTGGAGTGGACTCATCTCTTCACACAGTGAAGGGTTTCCCCCAAGTTCCATACTCAACCCTCTCTTCCTGGGGAAATCTCAGCCATCCCTCAGCTTCCACTGTCACTGGAGATTTCCAAAACCACCTCTAGTCCTATCTCTTTTCTTTGATCCAAATATGCATTTATAACTTTTCAGTTGATATCTCCAAGTAATTTTCCTGCAAGTACCGCAGTTAATTTCACTCCAAACCTGCTGCTGCTCCTGGTAAATGGTATCTTGTTAGTTGACAGCATCACCATCTGCCCAGTCAACCAGCTACACGTGATTATAATTAACGCTTCCTTCTCCCTCAGTCCCTGCATCAAGTAGTTCCAGTTAAGCCTACATGTGAAGATCTCCTGAATCCATCTCATCTCTTCTAGCCACACTGCTACAGCACTGGTTCAAACCCTCACTATTACTTGCCCCAATGTCTTCCAGGAATTTTGTAAAGCTTCTCCCTGCCCTCAAGCCACTCTCCACACTTCTTACAAAGTTACCTTTCTACAAGTAACCTATCTTGTATAAACCGTAGTTCCATTAAACCACAGTGATATAGGGACATTTCTTGCTGGTGCATAAATTAGCTCATGCTGACTTATATCCGTCAATGAGTTTCATATTTCTGCATTTTTTGTCTGATTCACATGTTAAGGTGTGTTGGTTTGATAGCAGATTGCCATTTGAAAACACGTATGCTATGGCATTTTCAGCTCAGAGAAGATAGTGTGTACTTTGAGAAAATTTGAAATGAAAATCAAAGAATATCATACATGCTATAAGGTTCAGCTCGATTGCTTCTCCTCCTTGAAGATAATCCTAAACTCTGCCCTCTCTCCCTGATCCCTCACACTCCTTTTTCTGCCTCTCCTCATATTGGTTTCTGTTCATCTTTGGCATCTTCTTTATCTTATAGTTATTTGTTCCTCTCTTTTTCTTCCAGTCACACATTCCAACTAAACTGTAATCTGCTTAAGGTCAGGATCTGTACCCAATGCATTTTTTTTAGTCCTCCTAAGCACTTCACACAAAGTGCAAGGCCATCGTCTATGCTCAGTAAATGGAGATTGAATGAGCTCAGTCAGGGCTAGTAATAAATGAATTTTTTTCATAAATGCAACATCTCCCTGGAAACCCACAGTGCTCACATTTTGCGTTATGAGCTCATTTTAGAGTGATTGGATACCTTTTATTGGTTAATGTCCGCCATGTGGTAATGTCTTCATTTGCTGAGTTGATGTTCCAAATCTTACAATGCTTAGTCATAATTATTAGTTTTTCCCCTGAATTTTGTGCTTCATTGAGGTTTTAAAGGGTAAAATTAACCTCCCAGCTTTTCCTCCATAAATTTGTGATTTCTTTGCTATAATGGCTTCCATTTCAGAGGCTTGTCCAAAGTTTAGATGATTATGTGTCTGTTGTTTTTCCCCTCTCACAAATGCAGTTATTTCCTTACAATCTAACTTGCTCAACTGTGTAGCAATAGCCACAGCAACATGATGAGGAATTCTAAATATTATTTACTTAGAAAAGACCTGTCTTAATGGCAATGGAACACTTTAAGCTGTGTTAAAGTTATACCAGAGTTTGTGAAGATACAGATTCATTCACCTAATATTCTTCCCTGCTTTGATATCTGTTTATCAAGCATAAGTCAACATTTTCTGCAGAACACAGCACTGTAAAAAGTACATTAACAAGTTCTTAAAGGATATTTTAAGCACAAAATTTTTTTAGCTATTCAACAATATGGGAATTTGATTACTTAACTTGAACTGGAAATATATGGCTCAAATTTCACTGAAGTTATACATGATTAAATACATTAAGAAATGTGTCTCGAGATTTATCATTTCTCACATTGGGTAAAGCTGTTATAGAGACTCAAACTACTCTACACAATTGCTTGGAAGGAGACACCTTTAAGCACTTTGTAGGTAGGAGAAAAACACTCACCTAGAGGATCAGAAAAGCTACTTCAGCCTGGATGCAAACTAAACTTGGATGAGTCACACAACTTCTTGAGACCCCTTGGGGAAAAAGCAGAATACTAATATTCATCTCACCTCAGTTTGTCCTTTGTAAAATTAATGTGTAAAGATCTGCCTTTTATCTGTCTCTGACTGCCTCCAATCCCAAACCCTGAAGCCACCCAGCTACTACCCCTGTATACTTTCCTTCCTCAAACTGTGGAAGCAGCTTTAGCCCCATCAGAAGGAGGAAAAGAACCTGGACCAGTAACTCAGTAGTTCAGCATCAAGTAGGACTTGCTCCACATCTTCTAAAAACCAGACATGACTTTTTGCCCTTAATAAAAACCGTGCCTCATACCTTCTCTTTAGTAACAGCATTCCATCACTCCCAGGGCTCTTTCTGGTCTGCTTTCCCTTAAGCTAGCTAATTCAGTGGTTCCCAAAGTGTGGTCCACAGACCAGAAGCCTCAGCATCACTTGGCAACTTATTAGAAATGCAAATTATTGGGCCCCAACCCAGACTTATTCAACCAGGAACTCTGGAGGTGGAATTCAGCAATTGGTGTTTTAACACACTCTTCAGGTGATTTTGATCGATTCTCAAGTTTGAGGACTACTGGGCTAGGTTCCTTAGCTCCAATTCCTTTTATTTCCATATGCCCCTCTGCTCTCTTTCGGTCTCTCCTCTCTAACAGAGAAAACTTCTTTTGGAAAAAAGAGAGGTAATAGGAGAGATTTTAATGCCAGTTTCAAGTGTATGACCTTGGCAAGGGGGAAAGAGTTCGAAAAAGGAACGAGAGTATGCTTTGCTGTGTGATTTTACTGTGGAAAAGCTACAGTAAATGCAGCTGTGATACATGAAAGAAAAGTAAGGAGAGACGTCAAAAGAGAAATTTAAGTCTTACTCAAAGTTAGGACTATACTCCAGTCCCTGGCATTTTTAGAGGGATGCCAATAAAATTTTTTTTTTAATTTACTTTTTGGTAGCTAGGCTGATTCTTTTAACCCAACACCACAGACACTGAACCATATGGAGACCAAATTGATATTCAGGTTTGACAAGGAAGTGACCTGCCCGGCTCAGTGTGTTATGGAACAGGAACAGCATGGGACAGAAAGAGAAGAATCAGTAACCTCGTTTCCTCCCCCTTTGCCTCTTCTCAGATATTGTTCACTCAATAATCCTCACTCATTCTTTCATCTTTTAACCTCCCTTCTCCATTGGTTCCTTCTCCCTCAGTATGTAAACCTATGAACATCAAAGTCATATCTTTATAAAGTCTTTTTTAATCAGGCAACCACCCCATAGGCACTACCCTAAATATGATCTTTTATTTTCATAAGTTTCTATAGAACGGAATCCACCCTCAAAAATCTCAATTTAGCCCCTTATTCATTCCTTAACCTGGTTTAACACAGCTTCATTCCCTCCACGGAATGGAATTTCTATCACCATGTCCATCAATGACCCACTTCTCAAATCCGATAGGTATTTTTTAGCCTTTACTTGTTCTCTCTAGAGAGTCTAATATGTTGAACAGTCCTTCCTTGAAACACTTTCATTTCCCTGACAAGAAATTCCCTATTTCTTCTCCCCCTCTATGGCTATTTCTTCCCAGCATCCTTTTAAGCTCATCTTCTCCGACCCTTCTTTTAAGTCGTGGAGGCTTCCCCAAATTCGATTCTTGACGCTCTTCTCTTCTTACCCTCTGCATGCTTCCCAAGCAGTTTTACCTCCTACTACAAACTCTCTGCTGTTTCCCCAACCTAATTTGCCCAGATCATTCTTCAGTCTTCAGACTCTTAAATCTAATTTCCCGGTAGATTATATTCATCTCAAAATGCCAACAGCTGGTGACTCATCATCCTTCCCTCCAAACTGTATTTGATCTACATGTTCTACCTCCCACTCATTACAAAACCAGAAACTTAGCCTTTATTTATATTTATCCTATATTTATTCTTCTTTAACCCCAAATCAAATGAATAAACATTTCATTCTCTCTATCCTCACTGCTACTGCGAGTCCTTATTACGTTTTCTCTTGCCTAAAGTATTACAGTAGCCTCATAACTTGTGTCTGTCTCCTTCACACTGTTGCAAGTGATAAAATATTTATACAAATGAAAGCAAATTTAACCTCATCAAATTTCTTGACGGTTTCCCACCATAAAGATAAGAGACCAGAGGCTGGGGTATTTATGGGATAAGGAATATGGCAGTGTGGGGGGCATGGGGAAAGGTGATTGGAATAACGGCATCATCGTTCTGCGCATGCGTAATAGGCTACAGGCCTCTGCTCGTTCAAATGTGGCGGCTCTTTGCACGATCTGAGGGTGGAGTTTCAGCCCTCTGGGGTCAAAAGGTCACAGAGCGGACACTCCTGCATGCCTGATTGGAGGATCGGTGGTCCTATCCAGTCTTAACCAGCTCAGCTTGAAATATACACAGCTGACTCCAATTCCTGGAAAACAACTCAGGGCCAGCATCTTGTTTAGGCTTAGTGCCACTTGGAGAACGTACAAGTCTTCTGTAGCAACAATTAAAACGAGCTTGATTAGTGAAGGCAGGTAAAATGGATTTGACTAATGATTACCCACCGTTTCACTTAGAGCAACCTAATACAGCTGGGTAAAAACAAAAGGCAAGCCAACTCAGACCATACAAGAAAAAAATTTCTTTTTTCTGAACTACAACTTACTAAAGAGTTTACCAGTTCCTAGTAGCGAAAAATTAAAAGTTAATCTCAAAATCAGAATGTACACATATATTCTTGTATACAGTCTATTCTATTCAACTAAGCCTTTCAACTCTCTTTATAAATGTACAACTTAATAGTCCCTTCAAATATTGTTGCAGATAGATATTTGAGTTAGATGAACACAAATGACTATTGGAATCGAGGTTCTGATGCCCAAAGTGGCAAGAGAAAGAAAAGAGAACTCTGAAGAATTGACTAGTCAGCTCTTAATCTTGACCACATATGTTACATGCTACACAAGCACAGCTGGTTCTACATAGCTGTTTCCAATGAAGGGCTGTAAAGGGAAATTAAAACTATAACATCCTACCTCTCCAGCCCCTATGCCTACTTCCATCTCCTATGGGAAAGGGCAGGAAAGGCATTACATAAAATATGATTTGCATGTACTATCATCCACTGTTAGAAGAAACTATTTTCCTTTATTCAGCTTTTTATTTAACATGGAGTCTAAACTTGTTGCCTTTTACCTAATGAGTGATCCAAGTATTTCTAAAGTGAATAAATTAAATCATTTTATAATTCCAGCTGCACATTAGTAGTTATTTGATAGAAAGCATTTCCCTCCTATTACTTTATTACTCTTGCCACTGACATTCTGAAAACATGACAGTACAATTTGGCATGATTGGAATTTAATTATAGGCCAAATACAGGTGGCTAGCCACAAAGTCCTGAAAGGGATATGTTGAAAACTTATAACTAAACTAGGCAAGATATATAATATATATCATACATGTACAGATGATTGTACTCATGAATGAGACTGTGTTGTCCCAGTCAGGGTGATGCCTATTTACGCCCCCCCCCCCAACCAGGGAGCTTACAATTTAGAACAGAAGTAATTATATGGGGCTGTAATACAAGGTAATTTGAGGGAGGAACCAACTGAGTAGCTCAGGCACAGTGGTCAAGGAAGACTTCACGGCATTGCAGCCAGACCCTTGGTTAAAAAACTGGCCCCTGTTACACAGAGGGTGAAGAGTGACGGAAGAGGCAGGCCACGCCAGATTGGCAGATGGCAGGTTTGATAACCAAGGGAACTTACATCTGAGGCTTGGCTTGGGTGGCTGCAAGATGAGTAGATCTCTGTACCCGCCCACCAGAATCTTAAAAGTTTTTACAGAGTCTTAATTGGGTTCAGTCAGTATACTGTTCAAATGGTCTCAATACCACTTTGCTCTCTCGAGTCTGTGTCCTTGAAAACTTTGGGCAGAATGTATATTCCAAGGACAGGGGAGGGGATGAGGGACCTCCAGCTGCCTGGGTCCAGCTCACAGGTCAACCAGTGGTCACATCCTCTCAACAATCTCCTCCAACAACCATGAGAATGAACAGGCTTTCTTTATGGAGGAAAGCAGCTGGATGAGAATTTACAAAGCACAAGGGCACCCCAGGTAGCATCAATCGCTGGAGCAAGGGCACCAAGGCTGGAATTCCAACTCTGGCTAAACGAAAATCAAGGTTCCTTTCTGGTCCTTTGTTTACTGACCACAATATTGAAAAAGAAAACTTAGTTTCCATTTAACTCAGTTACTTGTGCATAGACCCCAGAAGCTTGGCAGTTACAGTTATGCAGAGAAGAGGAGAGAGGCAATGGGAGGGAAAATCAGTGAAAGCTGTAAGTGAAATTAAGACTGGAAATCTGGAGCTTGGGACCTTGTTTCAGCTCTGATCCTCACCAATCACCTGCCATCAGGACATTCAGCATTTCCAAGCCTCGGTTTCCTAGATTCTAGAATGAGGGAACTAGACCAGAGGCGCCTCTAAAATCCTTTCCAGCTTCAAACATCGACAACAGACTCACTACCTGGATTCTTACCTCTCCTTGCCTATTATTTATTAGCATCTCCATGGGAGCAATAAAAGGAAGTGAAATTTAAACTAGCCAATTCTGCTGCTTGTCAGCCCTGGGAAAAGGTTTGATGAACCAGGAAGCTGAGGGCTATCTATTGACTTCGATTGTCTACACATTCCCTGCCCACCATTACACCACAGATAACCAAGATTATACTTTATTTTTCTGTTGGACTTTCTTTTTTAGTATCTGTGAAATTATTTTCATAATCCCATTTGACGTTTCTTTATAGGTCTGTGAGGTCCTAGAGGCCAGTATATAATTTTGATGAATATTAAACACTAAACATTGTATAATTTGCTAGAATTATCTCAATCAGTTTCAAACTTGTGTTCTGCCCACACAAATCAAACATTATTTCCCATCCAAGCTATTGAAATGTGGTTGTTAAAATGGACAAGCAGTACTGTTTGTAACATCAAGGTCACAGATAATAACCATAGTCTTTTCATGTTCAATAATCATACCAATAACCAATATTCATGCTGCATTTGTGTGTCAGGCACTGTGGTAAATAGTTTATATGCTAAGGGCTTTCTATTATCGTCCCTCACACGCTGGAAAAGAAGCCCCATGAGGGCAGTGATTTCTGTTTTGCTCACTGCTGATTGCCCCAGTGCTCTGCACTCTTCGGGCACTCAAATTCCAGTAGTTTATCTCCAGAGCCCACACCATTTACGAGCACACCATGACTGATATATGGGTGTTGTATCCTCTGTGAGAACCTGTGCTTTGAGGAAGGCTCTAGATTCTGCCCCCATCATGCCCCCATGATGACCTTGACAAGTTACTTTATTGTTAGAGCCTCTATTTCCTTCTCTATAAAATGAGCATCATTTTTCGTGTAAATCATAAACAATAAACAGGATATACTCAGTAAAAAAAAAAATGAGCATAATACTAGCACTACCTCATAAAGTGCCGAGGATTAATAACTATTGCAGCATAACAAACCACCAAAAACAATGACTTTGAACAATAGCAACCGTTTACTTTTACTCACAAATCTGCAATTTGGGTAAGGCTCAGCAGGGGAAGCTCACTTCTGCTCCGCACAGCATCAGGAGGGGAAGCCCAGCTGAGGGCAGGTTGATCCGCCTACAAGATGGCTTGCTCACTTGGCTGGCAAGTTGGGGCTAACTGTTGCCTGGGAGCAGCCTTGGTTCTTCTCCATGTAGCCTACACCTCCTCACATCATACTGGCTGGGTTCTCATGGGGTGCATCTCCAGAGAGGGAGCCAGGCAGAAACGGTATCCCCTCTTTTTTAACTTAAACTTTGGAAATCCCATAGCATCACTTTTGCCGTACTCTATCAGTCTGGAAACGGTCACAAAGCCCAAATGAGGAAGAGATGTCGACTCTGCCTCTTGCTGAGAGAGTGGTGACGTTCTAGAAGAGCGGGAGGGAGAGGAAGTATTGTTGTGGTCATTTGGGGAACATACAATCTGCCACAACCTGTGCCCCTGAATCTGGTTTTCCTCAAAGGAAATTTGTACTTAACTGAAGAACGATTGGAATGTCCAGCTAGTCTGTGATTGGGTAAAACTGCCCTATCTAATGACTTGGGATAGCAGGGTACTGTTCATTCGTCAGCCACAACAATGTGTGAAGGTTGATAATGGGGTTTTCCCATGCCCCTTGGTAGATAGGTAGGGAATTCCCAGGCACTGGGCCATGGAAGCTAGAAAGAGACCAATCCATGTATCAA
The DNA here is from genome assembly GCF_964374135.1 of Grampus griseus. Taxonomy (NCBI): domain Eukaryota; kingdom Metazoa; phylum Chordata; class Mammalia; order Artiodactyla; family Delphinidae; genus Grampus; species Grampus griseus. The sequence continues at coordinate 74,417,235 of NC_139019.1, forward strand.
ACTGAAAGGTGAAGTGGAGACAAAAGGAGAGAACGGATACTGATCGGCAATGAAGAAAGAAAACAACTATTTATGGAGCCCTGCTGTAAGGGGTGTTTTGCTTAGGTTATAAAATCTTCATACAACCTTGCCTTTCCACTGACCGAAAGGCTTTGTCATCATAAAGCTGGAAATTTTCACAATGTACCAACACTTTATTTAATCCCCACAGCAATCCTGTCAGTATCATTATCCTAAGAGTATCTGATAAGACTGTTCTCAAACTGGCTCTCCTTGGCACGGTAGAATGGCTTCAGCTGCAGATGAGGTGCAAACTTTCTCAGAGACAGTGCTTCCAGTCCAGTATTCAAAGTACTCTGACTCGGCTGGCTCAAGTCACACGCTGCTCGTCCATCAGTGACTATGCCAGAAGAGGAGAACGTGCTGATTGACGCAAGAAAAGAGCAGCACGGGGTTTGGACATTTCTGTCATTTAAGCTTCTCCAAGCAGTTTATAGAGTTCAATAAAATAGCCTCTATGCAGCCTGTCCTGTACTTTTTTCACCCCAAGAAAGGCTCATTTGTTTCTAATATTTGTTTCCCTTTCCAAATCAATTCCTTATCTGTAACAAAGTGTCTCTTCTCATCCAATTCTGTGAAATCCTGAAGCATCAGAAGGATGTTTTTATAAAATGGTTCCATTTACAAGTAATTCTATCACAAAGCCCCTGAGGATCATAATGCAGTGAAGTTTTAGTATAATATCCTCTTGGATGCAATAATTCAGCCATTGTAGCTCATATCATGGGATCCTTGGTTTAATGAGAGTTTTGCTGCAAGGCATCCAATATCCATCCAGTGCACTTAAGAAAATCAGGTAAAACAGGTGTTTCCTCAATTAACAATTTAGAGTTTCATTACATGAAAAATAAGCAAACCAAAATAGAAGATAATATTCCTAGCAAAACATGCCAGTATTCTACATTTCCTGTTTTCCCAAAGACCTTGACTATATCATTTCATGTATCCATTTTTAAAGTAATTAATTTAATGCATGCTTTGCTAACAAAAATACCCCCCCCTGAAAAAAATCATTATTCACAGCAACATCACATTAACCAGCATGTGTTTAAATAAACAACAACAAAAAATTTGTCAGGCAACGAAATGTAATTTTTAACTTTTAGAGAATTAGACATAAGTAACATGATTCACTGAAATTTCTAATTTTATGAAAAATCTTGCTTAAATATTTAAAAGTAAGTAGTGTCCATGTTTACAAATATTTTTAATATCATGTTGTTTCTTAAGTTGACTCACTGGCAGTCTCTTGTAACTTTGGCAGAATCAGAACTTCTCCCACATCATACAAAAATTGAATCTGTTGGTCATAGTCTACTTATAATTCATTGTTGATTGCTCTCAGAAGGCTAGTGTCTATTCCAATACACTACCCAAGATAATTCTCGTAATGGAATAAAGTGAAATTTGATTCCATTCCCAACTCCCTAATTAATTTAAGCAAGACATATGAAATCCGGTTCCTCACTTTTTTCCTAAATATTACAACTATAAAAGAAAATCCGAAACTATCTGGAGTCCTAAATTATTTATCTGAAAACATTTCAAAATATCCTCAGAGATCGCCTAGAGAAGAAAGACAAAGGACATATGACAACAGTTGGAGGAAAGATGTAGACCTAAGCTTGTTATCATCTAGGCGTGGTTTGCTTTGGTTTCCATGTCCCCTGCCCACTCACTACATCACTTCAGGAAACCAGATGTGAAAACCAAATTAAAGCGTTTCCACTTTCATCCTTTATACAAATCTATTAGGTCCAAGGGAGATTTGTTTGTGGTTAGGGTGACTACGTAACTGATCTCCCAACCCAGGACACTTTTAAGAATAAAAGGGGATATTATTTATAACTAAGCCTGTTCAACAGACATAACTGGGACTGTCCTGGGAAAACTGGGACATAGGCTCACCCTATTTACAGACAACGATAACTTGGTCTAAGAGAAATTAAGTTGTTCGTTGAAAAAGTCATAACATTCTGCACTATACGGATTTTTTTCCTTTTATTTCAAATTCTAAACTCTTGTTGGAATAAGATCTTAGTCCTTGCACTTGCTTTCTTTAGCTTCTTCACTAGCCTATGTAGATTCTCTCCAATTTCTTGTGTACTTACCAGAGCCCTGACAAAATAAGTGACAAATATATTCAAGGGGACACAAACTCTGGCCAGACAATAATCACAGCCAAACTATTTCTGGGAGTACACTGTAATCTCATCTCCTAAAAACTTGGGGATTTAAATGAGTCTGTCTAGAATGGGGTACTTGGAATTTTTATTGACATTTTTCTGAGTTAAATTTTCTCCCCCAGCATTGCTCAGTGTTACCTACGTCTATCTTAGCCCCTGTGGATCCAGAGTTCCCTCATCTGTGAGGCTTATAGTTGGCTATATACTTACATTGGAGTTCTCTGATGACTGGGTTGTTGTTACTAAGTTACACCAACCGCTCCAAAGGAATCAGACCCTGGGATAGCTCCAGAGGCAGGTTATTTCCCTTTCATTCCCAACTGAGTCAGAAAAATTTATTCATTTACTAGTCAGAAACTAAACTTGAAGCATGTTCCTCAGGAGAGCCATGTGCTGTACCTTTCTATGGCAGCATGCCACATGAACACTGGGAAGGAATACTTGCCACAGCTGCATGGGCCGCAATTCACTCAGCGCTTGTAAGGCAAGCAAGGCTTAGTCCAGAAACTACTGCGGAAAACAGGCCCAGAGAGAAGCTGTGCTGTGTTCCAGGTCCTGATTTTCTTCTGGCTTCACTGAAGGAGGACCTTCACATTCGCTGAGGGGTGCTGGGCCGCTGAGCCTGCTTTCCACAGCAAAATTTGGGGGGGACCACAGGTGTAGACAAATCCCTCATGACATTTTCCCTGTCTTTATACTCCAAAACCACAACCCCTGGTTCTTCTGCCATTGCCACTACCAGCATATTCCCACCTTCTCCCAATGTTTCCTGATGGTTTAACGTGGACAACATAGTCCCCTTTTTAACTAAAACTGGGTGAGGAAACTGGCTATTCCTTGTTAAGTCATGACCATTTTCACTGAAAAAAAGGTTAGATTTCTTTAGTGAGTGACAAGCTTTCTGTTGTCAAAACCAAAACAAAACAAAACCCAAAAACCAACCTCCCTAACTGCTGTAGCATAGTAGAAACTTTCCCCTTAGAGTAAATGGTTATCAAAATCAAGCACGGACCTAATATTTTTTGTAAGTTTCAAAGTCGTTCCAAATATCTGATGTCCTCAATAACATACACGTATACCTCGAATCATTGATGGTCTAGGAATTAAATAATAACTAAAGGAAAGAGTTGGCAATTAAAGTATTAGGGGAATTAAGATTTCATTCCTCTTACTGCAAAAAATATCACCATTTTTCGAAGCTTACCCCCCAAAACGATTTTTTATGGGCATATTTTATCCTACCATGCTGTAATCAAGCATTTTTATGGGGCCCATTTATATTAATAAGGCCGTAAAGGAGGAAGCCTCAGTTAAAAAACATAAGTGGTAGAAGCCTTAGGAGCCAACAACAGGACGAAAGAAGAACCAGAGTCTCCTGACGGTGCCAGCTACCCTGGATTCACCCTGCTTCCAAATTCCATTTGCTCTTTCTTTGGTCGATGTGGGAAGACCCTGAGCAGTGTTGAAAAGCAGGACTTGATGGCCCATCATGGGAAAAGCTATTAACATATCCACAGTTGGCCCCGGAATATGCTTTCAAGAATTTAGAAGATTTGCCAACCTCCATTTGAATTTTCCTTCGGAAAAGTACACTTTTATTAACACCCTCCTCCATCCTGTGGGTAAAAATGGTCTCAGTATTCTCATGGGGAAAAAAAGAGCATTCTCAAGAGCCTCTGTAGACAGAGAAGTAGAGTTCCTGGCCAAGAATAAAAATGGGAAAGTCTGAAACGTTGAGCCCTTCTGATTGAACCTTCAGTGGTATATCTCTCTTAGACAAAGCATTTGTCATAAGTAGCTTGTCTGCCTGAGTATGATTTATGCGGCTGGACTGAAATTGGCTGAATAATTTATGCTATTTATTGTTCTGGAAAGTTTCTTTCCTTAATAAATAAATAAATGATATTGTGCTGAGAGAAAGAGGAAATAATGGCAAGTGTCAGCGGTGTGATGAGAGAAAGTTATTTTTCCATGTTGAAGGCTAACAAAGTGTATCTAAGAGGAATAGTCTCCATGTAGAAGGGCAGGACTCTAATAGGTGAATGTTGTCAGTGTTTTCAATGAAACCAACTGGCTAAGAGAAGCTGTCAAATAGGTGTGAAATGAGGTAAAATTACGAGGGATACACTTTCTTTTAAGGTGTTTTGCTTTGTTCCTTACAGTGCCTTGCAGCAAAAATTTTAATTTAAATACTGAAAATGGAATGCAGTTATATTTACTTAAATTTGCTAAGAAAGTCTTGGACTCTATTTTCTGTTTTCTGCATAAGTATAGAATGTGTGTGAGTCTGTGTATGCGCTTGCCTGTGCGTACCATAAGCTTTTCTACTATTTATGAGTGAGTCACAGTTTATTAGACCCTACCACAATGTATATTAGCATAAAACACATTACTTGAATTGTCAGTTTATAAAATTTTCAGAATGTATGATTACAGTTCTGTTCTTACTGTAAATTTTTACATAGCTCCCATGATTTATCCTACCTGCCGAAACACATAATATGGGCGCATATTAGACCTTGGTGGTTTTTTGCCGAGCTGCTTTTTGTTTTGTTTTGTTTTATTTCTGGTTACCATTTTATCACATAAATTTTATTCCTGGAACCTATGCCAAAGACAGAGTTCTAGACAAAAGAATGGATGGATGAGTGTGCAGAAATACATGTGGCTCAGTTCAGCTGAAACTGTTTCAGAGATAACTCGCTGTAAGCTATGACTAAAAATATTTGAAATGTTTACAGGCTGCATAATATATATGTTTGACATATTAAAGGAGACTTCTATCAGCTGCTCAGTAACCATTCCAGAAAAATGCCTTAAAAGAACTCAAGCAAAATCACAGCCCCTCATCTGCAGTGCTGTTTCTAATTTGAAGGCAAATTCATCTCTGACATACAGCAGATTCTGTGCAGGTGGAAGCAAGCCCCTCTCTGCTCCTCTCTCTGCCAGTCAAATTATGTCATCAGTGAAGGATCACTGGTTTTTAATGATACGGTGGCCTCCATACTGAGAAGCAGTCCAAGCAGAGCCAATAAAATGGCTGTCACCAAATTACAATTGACACTTAACATCACTAAATCTGCAGTGTAATTCCTTGTGACAGTTGTGTAGGTATATTAGAAGAAAATAATTTACTTCAAACCCAGCACGTTAGACGCATTTTCCTGAGCGTAATTCATGTCACATTTACAGTAGCCAAAGCAAGCAGTCTCGAGGCAACCTTAATCTGGGAAGAGATCATAGATACTAACGTGTTCATTGAAGTATGATTATTTATGCATGCAATAAACAAAGCTAGAGCAGTTGTTCATTGTAGGTTTTAATTGTTATTGGGGGGTTTAATTGTTATTGGGTTTTAAATGAATATTAGCCTCTTTTGCTGTAGGGAATAAGAAACTATTTTTTTTAAAAAAAGAAAACAAAGCCACATTTTATATGGAAAACAGCCATCAGCTAAAAAGTCTTAATTTTTTTCAGGATTAGATGGACATTTGTGTCCATCTCACCCTACGCAGGCCTAGGTTGTGTTTGGACTTGAATTCTATGGCTACTGGCACATGACAAAAGAATACACGTGCAACTTCCAAAATGCAAGTAAACTAAAACACCAGCAACAGTATCTAGCTTCTCTCAGACTAGTAACATCGCAGAACAAAGGTCTGGGAGCAGACACAGTTTCCTCTAGAATACTATTTTGATACATTCATCCAGAGCAGATCTGCAGGAAGGCCCTTCCCTGGCCTTATAAGCATACATAAATATGTGACAGAGTTAAAGGTCTCCACTCTTCAGAATGAAGTGGTTTGAATGTCTGGTGAAATGGGACTGCAAAAAATTCATTCCAACTTTGTCTCTAGGCAATTCACCTTTGGCCCAGTGATGATATGAGTCTTTCTGCTGATGGGGGAGATATAATAAGTCAGGTCAGGCAGCCTCTAGAAGGCAGGGGCCTATTTGTTAGCAGAATGAGGCAGGTGTACTATTCCAGGGCAGATTAGCTCATCCCAGCATGATAATTACCTCCCAGGAAACCCTCAAGGTGACACATCAAACTCAGGAGCTGCACACTCCGTCTTGGAAATGGGCATGCCTGTATCGTTAAGTAGTCTTAATTTAGAAACTCCAGATTAAAAAACACAAATCAGTGAGTGATAATTTCCCTGTCCTTTCATTAAGACATTAAAACGTCTGCAGCAACTGCGAGCTTACTAAAGAACCATAAGCGAGATTACAGCTCAGCTGCCAGGCGGAGGAATTATCCTCCGGCCGCATTGCCTCCTGGATTTTCTTATCCGAGTGAGAAACCTCAAACAAGAAGGAAGAGCGCCCACACTCTGCTCGCTGAGGGCCTCTTGGTTGCTTTTGCGCCATTTGCTGAATACCGCCTTTTGGGAAATCATCGGGAGTTGTGTATCTTCTAAAGCAAAACTACTGCGTTTCGGCTATGCCATCACAGAGCAAAAGGAAAAGCTGTCAGCATTACTGGGGTTTTTTTCATGTAAAGTGTAAGAACGCAGTTTGCTCTTCCTACACCATCCTGACCATGGGGTGGCTGTGGAACCGTGTCTGGGGCTACTGACCATCTTAGCCGTGCTAAGCAGTGCTGTGTCACCGCCGCGAGCCGTGGGCAAAAGCTAGAACCTCTTTGGTTTTCTAGGTCACTGAAAACCTGAGAAATTCGTCTGCGTCGCTGGTCCCTTGAGCACACTCCTGACAGGACAAGGCTGGGGAGGTGGCGAGGCCACTGCATGGTGACCGCTGCCAGATTTCTCAGGTGGGCACAGCAGGCTGCACGGGGGTCGCACCAAGAGAAGTGGCAGAAATAGAAGCGGGAGGGTGAGAAAATATGATTAGAAGTCATAGAGTTAGTTTCACCAGCCTTTCGGCTAGAGGTATATCAAGCAGGATCGTTTCTTTTTAATTTTTTTTAAATTTATTTATTTTTAGCTGCGCTGGGTCTTTGTTGCTGCACGCGGGCTTTCTCTAGTTGCAGTGAGCAGGGGTTACTCTTCGTTGCGGAGCACGGGCTTCTCATGGCGGTGGCTTCTCATGTTGCGGAGCACAGGCTCTAGGCGCGCGGGCTTCAGTAGTTGTGGCTCGCGGGCTCTAGAGTGCAGGCTCAGTAGTTGTGGCACACAGGCTTTGTTGCTCCGTGGCATGTGGGATCCTCCCGGATCAGGGCTCGAACCCGTGTCCCCTGCGTTGGCAGGCAGATTCCTAACCGCTGTGCCACCAGGGAAGCCCAAGCAGGGATGTTTCTAGGAATGAATTTTGAGAGCCACAAACTTATCAGAGCTTTATTGGAAATGAACGTTTTGAGCAGGCGTTTTTTTAAGGATGCATAATGAGAAAGTATTTTATGCACACAAATCAGAACTATGAACATAAATATTAATAGTCTTGAAAAAAATCAAGATTAAAGGATATTTAATGAGTAATAAATGATTTGAGTTTTATATTTAATGTCTATGAGGGTGGGGGGAATCTATCGATTTTATACTCTGAAGTGGCATTCACTTTATTGTTCATAGGACCAGAGGAAATCTTGTTGTGCTCTCATTTTGTCAAGGTCCATTCCATGCAACTATAAACAGTGTGGTGACCCCTATTACAGGTGTTTCTCATAGAGTGAATTTGGACCCCCTGCATGGTGGATCATTGTGAAAAACACCTCCTCTCCCAAGACCCACCATAGTTTAGCACACCCTAAACAGCACAGTTAGGATTTCCCCAAGTCCCCATCCAGTGGCACCCACCCCCTTGTTGTCAGGGCCCCTGCACCAGCCCCACTGCCATGCCTCACAATACCCAGCACAAGGAAAGAAATCAAATACAATAAATCCTTCTGCAGGAGAAGCCGTCTACAGAAACGGTACAGAAACGATTCACTCGTTGATGATGGCAGAAGGCAGCATGAAATCCTGGACACACTTGTCAGAAAGTAACTTAATCTGTATTTTGAAAACATTACAATTGTGTTGTTGTTATTATATGTACTTGACATAGAAAAATGCCTTCACACAGAAGGAGTAAGTTAACTGAGGGCAGGTGGCATCTAATCTCTTAGTGTTCTGATACTTCCAAACCAGGTCATGTAACTCCCATTGCCAAAACAAGTCCAATTTGTCACAGAACATATGTCCTGTTGGCTCTTTATTAGGAACAGCTGATTGGAAGAAATTATTTTCCAAAATATCAAATTTAGCATAATTCTGTTTAAAAGGACTTTAAAGATTTCTTCTGGAAATAGTCTCTGGGTTTTTTTTTTTCTTTTTAATGTCTCTCCCTCCCAGTGATACTAGTTCTTAGCAATACAATGAGAAATGAAATCCTAAGTATTATAAAAACATATCAGTAAGTACTTGTTTAATGAATGGATAAATCTTCTTTATTGAGGTATAGTTTTTTATGTTCCAATTTTTTTTAATTTTTATTTTATATTGGAGTATAGTTGATTTACAATGTGTTTGTTTCAGGTGTATAGCAAAGTGATTCAGTTATATATATATATATATATATTCTTTTTCAAATTCTTTTCCCATTTAGGTTATTACAGAATATTGTGCTATAGGGTAGGTCCTTGTTGGTTATCTATTTTATTTTTTTAATCTATTTTAAATATAGTAGTGTGTATATGTCAATCCCAAACTCCCAAACAAAAGCCAAAGTTAGTGGAAGGAAAGAAATCATAAAGATCAGAGCAGAAATAAATGAAATAGATGAAGAAAACAATAGCAAAGATCAATGAAACTAAAAGCTGGTTATTTGAGAAGATAAACAAAATTGATAAACCTTTAGCCAGACTCATCAAGAAAAAAAGGGAGAAGGCTCAAATCCATAAAATTAGAAGTGAAAAAGAAGTTACAAGGGCCACCACAGAAATACAAATGATCATAAGAGACTACTACAAGCAACTATATGCCAATAAAATGGACAACTGAGGAGAAATGGACAAATTCTTAGAAAGGTACAATCTCCCAAGACTGAACCAGGAAGAAATAGAAAATATGAACAGACCAATCACAAGTATTGAAATTGAAACAGTGATTTAAAAAATCCCAACAGACAAAAGTCCAGGACCAGATGGCTTCACAGGCAAATTCTATCAAACATTTAGAGAAGAGTTAACATCTATCCTTTTGAAACTCTTCCAAAAAACTGCAGAGGAAGGAATACCCTCAAACTCATTCTATGAGGCCACCATCACCCTCATACCAAAACCAGACAAATATATCACAAAAAAAAGAGAAAATTATAGGCCAATATCACTGATGAACATAGACACAAAAATCCTCAACAAAATACTGGCAAACTGAATCCAACAATATGTTAAAAGGATCATACACCATGATCAAGTGGGATTTATCCCAGAGATGCAAGGATTTTTCAATATCCGCAAATCAATCAGTGTGATACACCACATCAACAAACTGAAGAATAAAAACCATATGATCTTCTCAATAGATGCACAAAAAGCTTCTGATAAAATTCAACACCCATCTATGATAAAACCTCTCCAGATAGTGGGCACAGAGGGAACCTACCTCAACATAATAAAGGCCATATATGACAGACCTACAGCTAGCATCATACTCAACAGTGAAAAGCTGAAAGCATTCCCTCTAAGATCAGGGACAAGACAAGGTTGCCCACTCTCACCACTTTTATTCAATATAGTTTTGGAAGTCCTAGTCACGGCAATCAGAGAAGAAAAGAAATAAAAGGAACAGAAATTGGAAAAGAAGAAGTAAAACTATCACTGTTTGCAGATGATGTGACACTGTACATAGAAAATCCTAAAGATGCTACCAGAAAACTACTAGAACTCATCAATGAATTTGGTAAAATTGCAGGATAAAAAATTAATACATAGAGAGTCTGTCCACTATAGGGGAGAGAGCTGAATGTATACACAGACACTTACATGTCACAATCACACACACACAAATACACCCTCAGCCATTTTACTGTTTACTCAACCTATTCCCCCATACACCCCGGGAAAATGTGGTTCTATTCCCAGGCTTTGCTAAGACTCTTCTATCACACTAACACTCAGTCTCAATTTTTAAAATGAACACGTCTTTCTGAAATTACATGTTGAATATCAAACAAAGGCCGTTTTAATGTTTTCAAGGCTAGACCAATATCATGGATAAGTATGAAAAGGATGAAAGTCAAATCACGAACTGTGTATGGCTTTGATAACCAAATAATTTCAGTGATTAAGACAGAGAAGTGCGCTCTGGAATCACATTTGCACGATGATAAGCAGCAGCACTTATTTGGGGGGTTCTTTTCCATTGACATAATGCATCAAAAAAAGAGAAGAGAAAATGCTTATTATAAAAACAGTTCTTTATTAACTGCTATATGCATAAGAATAATTTTTCAAATGGAGAATATAGGGAAATTCCGATTCCACATGAAAATGCTATTCTATATTTTGTGAGGTCTCGATTATATTAATAACTAAATCTTAACTTATACCACTGATAGAAACATAAGGTATCAATTGATCTTTAATGCATTATGTTTCTGTTCCAAGAGGGTGATCTAAGGAGAATTGCTTTCTCTACATGTCTGGATATTTTAACTTTATAAAATAATCATATGAATAACAGACAAATTATCCTCTTTGAGGCCAAAGCACTGTCAGTAAAAAAGGCAACATTTCTTTATTATCCACATGTTCCTGCTTATCCCATATTATACAATATAAAGTTTTTATTCAAACAAGTTATAGAATAAAGAGAACTGTATTTGTAGCACTGTTAGCATTTAATTTTACTGAAAAATACAATATAATATTTGAAATCCATTTAGTTTGTTTTTTAAAAGAGAGCAAATAATACATTTTAAAAACCACTAAACCCCACATCATATGTCATCAGGGAAATGCAAATTAAAACAATGAGGTACCAGTAAACACCTATTATGATGGCCAAAATTCAGAACACTGACAACACCAAATGCTGGAAAGGATGTGGAGCAACAAAAACCCTCATTCACTGCTGGTGGAAATGGAAAATGGTACAACCACTTTGGTAGACAGTTTGGTGGTCTCTTACACAACTAAACATACTTTCAACATTTTGCTGTGAACCAAAAACTGCTCTAAAAAATAAACTCTATTTAAAGATTCAACATTTATTCTTGATAAAAGCATTCAGATACATTTTCTTGAATAGTTACAAATAAACAGAAGATTAAAATTTTCTAAGTCAGTCAAGTTTGAAGGCTCTAGATTTTGCCAGAAATTATCTTTATATGATTATAAATATGCATTTTTTATTATTATAGCTTTAGGACAATAAATGAGCATTTTATATAACTATAAATAAACATAAGTTTACATCATCCTCATATAAGTCTTTAAGATTCAAGTTCCAGTTGGTTATTGCTATATAACAAATTATCCTTAAAACTTATTTAACATTTTATTACTTTTCATTATTTTGTGGGTCAGCAATTAGAGCAGGACTCAAGTTGGACAGTTCTTTTGCTTCACAGGGTATCAACTGGAGTCATTTGGTGATATTCAGCTAGTGGCTGAGCTGGGCAGGATTTCTAACTCACATACTTGGAGACTGGGATGGGATAGCTGGAACAGCTGGCCAACATTGGATTGGCCAACATTGGTGTCTCTTCTTGCTGCCTCTCCATGTGGCTAGCTTCAGCTTCCTCAAAACAGAGCAGTCTCAGGGTAGTCATATTTCTTACATAGTAGATCAGGACTCCAAGAGTGAGTGTTCCAAGAAACAGGAAGTAGACCCTTCTGGTCACTTCAGGCATAGACCCAGAAACTGGCAGAGTTTCACTTCCATTACATTATTTTGGTCAAAGCAGTCATAGAGCTCACCCACATTTAAGACTAGGAGACACAGAATCACCTCTTAATAGGAAAAATGTCTAAAATTTTGTGGCCTTCTTCAAAAATATGTAGCCTTCTGCTACAATAGACTCCACTCAATTTCCTTACCAGGAACCCCCAATTTCTAAGACCAATCTCAGTGTTTCCAGTAAAATAGGGAATAACCAACAAAGAAAGTCATAGGAAAGCTTAAAGACATATGGAAATAAACTATGTGTCACATGGAGTATATAGCCTACTATGCCCAAAATAAGTTCAACAGAAAAAGGTAATACTGAATTCGGGGATTTTTTGTTTTATTTATTCAGTTAGTTAGTTAGTTTGATTGTTTAAGTTGAATTAGGAAGAAATCATTTGAATGCATAGAAAAGTAAATTAACACGTTAAACCCTAAGAGTAAAGCTGCCATACTGCAACTTTAGCTTCAAAAAGTTTGTGTCTTACCAAAACCTCAATTTAATTTTGAAAATGGTTTTGTAGCATAATTTGTATGCTCAGACCAACAAGACTGATTCCATAAGCCATACCAGCAATCAACTTAATTACCCCACAGTCACTCAGCTCCCAAAATTAATCAAAGTCAATGATGTCCTTACTAAATAATCCTAAATAAAAAGAATACAGTTTTCATCTCCTTAGAGAATAAGTATGGATGAGTCAAGTTGGTTGCTAGGATAATGTTTATAGATTAAATCTGTGTCTTAATCTTTTCTTATAAAGATACCAGTTATCAATAGATTGAATTATGGCCCACCCATATGACCTAATTTTACATTAATTACCTCTTAAAAGACTCTATCTCCAAATCCAGCCACCTTCTGAAGCACTGGAGTTAGAACTTCAATATATGAATTTTGAGGGACCATAATTCAGCCCATAATAGGTAGCATACAAAAAGTTATCAGTGTAGGACTAGGCCAGCAGCAGGAACCCAATCATAAGAACCCAAGGAGCTACACTCAAATATAGCCCTAAGGAGGTCTTCAAAAGACCAAAACAGAGAGTCAGCCTTACAAAAATAGATTTTTAAAGAAAAACAAACAAAACAAAAGACACATAATTTTTAAAGTTATTATAATGTTATGTCTTGAGCAAAAAAATTCAAATACTTTATTTATACTGTTTGTATACAATTAGTTTAATATATGTTACCTCCTATTATTTTTCACAAGACCTCCTATAGGGCAGGTTTCATTAACCCATTTTGAGGTCCCAAGAAACTAAGAGACTTAACCCACTTTGAGGTCCTAAGAAACTAAAAGGTGACAAAGTCAAGGTGTCCTAGGGAACTTGCCATGACATTGCCTTTCAGTATTAGAAAGAAAGGAAAATAAACATTGAAAAAATCTTGCTTTGATGAATTTTAAAAGTGATAAACTTAGCTTGCCTTGGCTTTTACTTGTATGATTATTTTTCCTTCCTACCTAGTGCTAGTTAGCATTAGTCACCCAAATGAAACCAACCTGCTGCAAATGGCCATAACCAACCCTTCATATTGTGCAAAGTCCATTGCCATTTAGAGATCAGGCAATGCTCTTCAGAATAAGGGCAGGTTTCTTCATAGGTTTCAGAAGACATCACTATCCACGGTATCTCCGACTACAGGCACATGCCCCCAAAATGTTAGTAAGCCAGCAGACTTTTCTACCTAAATTATTAAGAATGACCTCTCCTTAGTTTACAGCAACAGCTGTTTTGCAACGTCTGTTCTGTTACCTATAATTTGCTTGTCCATTTGTTTTGGCTTGATGCCATGGTTTCCTATTAGTTCTCCAATGCTGTTTAATGCTACTATTCAATATATCTTGACATTTCTTCTAGTTATTTTGCTTTCGGGATAAGCCAAATATCACCCCCATAGAAGTGCTGGGGGGATTAAATGAAATGATAGACCTTAAGGCACTGTGTTTCTTTAAAAGTGCAACATTGACTGTCTTAGATAATGGGGTTACAAAGAGCACACAATCCAGTGGCAGAAATGCACACTATACAAAACAGGTATCAATCTCAGCAGAATTTAACCAGGAGTGAAATAATTCACTCTCATAAAGGAGGGAGGATTTGGAAGACAGTTGCCTAAGACTGGCATTCCTGGTCAGAAGAGAGGCAAGAAGTTACCAAAGAAAAATGAGCAGGGTGGTAAACAGAGCACAGGGTGTGTTAGGAGGGAGAAAGGTTTAATGGAAGCCTAGACTGGATAAGAGATTGAGACCATATCATGACGTGTTTCTAATGCCCAGCTTCAGAATATGGGCATTATTTGCATAGGTAATGGAAAGTCAATAAAGAACTTTGCATGAGGGTTGAAAAACAACCAAAGTTAATCCACTCTCAGGGCGCTCTGATGAACAGGTTCAGTTAGTCATTGCTGCTGAGGAAGGAAGGAAGGAAGGAAGAAAGGAAGGAAAGAAGGAAGGAACGAACGAAGGAAGGAACGAAGGAAGGAAGGAAGGAAGGAAGGGAGGAAGGAAAGAGGGAGGAAGGAAGGGAGGGAGGGAGGAAGGAAGGAGGGTTAGAATCCCAAATCCTAAATCCTGAGTTCCATAATGCCACCTAATGTCGAACTAGATTCAAGAATGGAAAACATTACAGATCAATGTCTACCTTATAGGGTTTTGGTCCCAAATTCCAATCTGACCTCCCACCCTGGTAAACTAGGCTTAGCCATATGAAAACTGGGAGGATTTCTTTTGTTCCTTAACAAAAGGCCATCTATAGGCCCAGCTGTGGGCTTCTAAACCACCTTTCCCTGGGCCCATAGTCTGGTCTCCAACCTCTGGGTGTGAGCCCTCTGACTCAGGGGAGGCATAAAAATGAGAGAGCGCTTTTCCCAAGAGCCTCGTGAAGAACCTGCTCCAACTAAGAATTCACAACATGTGCCCTGTGCCCAACAGGTCTCCTAAGAATAAAGGCATTCCCTGGATGGATACGATCTTATGCACCACACCAGCCAGAGGAAAGAGAAGACAGTAAAGTAACACCAAAAAATTGGGTCACTGTGGGATCTACTCCCCTAAAGATTTCCCTTCTTCCTCTGAGTCCTGAATCCCTTTCCTAGGATTATTTAATCTCTTGAACACCCTTAGAAATATTTTAAATACTTTTTCTGTGCCATTTAATAAAAAGTAATGTAAGCATTTTTATTTTAGATTAGTAAGTTATTAGTGTTATATAGATTATTTAATAGGTTATTTAAAGTCTTATTTCATATAAAGAATTTTTCATTTTTTATAGTTAACGAGAAATTCATGTTATTTAACTAAATCCAATTTATGCGATAAAAGTATGATATTCTTGACTAACAATTTGAAAGTAGCATGTTTTTGTGTAAGTATATTTAAATGTAAGTAAAATTAAACCGCATTCCGATAGTTGGTTGTAAAAAAACAGTTGAAAAGTCAACTGGAAAGTTATCATTTCTCTTTTTAACATTAGTTTTTGAAATATTAGACTCATTTTGGTTTCTGTGCAAGAATCTGATCCAATGAATGCAGCATACACAACTGTGGAAGAACATCTGGAGGAGAATTTGCAGAGTTGTTATCTTGTGTATGCTTCTCCTCAGACTTGTCGCCTTTCAGTATCACTATTGTGCTTTTCTTGTCCTTAAACAAAAGTCTATGACAGGTATAAATTAAACAATTTATGACCAAGGAAATAAATTAAAACTTGATCATGTTTAACCTCTACAGCAGTTAGCAATATTGAGCTGAGAGAAATCCCCAAGTAACAGAGGCATGAGAACACTTATTTTATCTCTACATCCTCACTCAATTAAACTAAACTAGAGATGACATTACTCCTAGAACACTGGTTCCCAAGTGTGTCCCCTGGACCAGTAGCATCAGCATCCCCTGTGAACTTGTTAAAAATGCAAATTTGCAGGGGTCTCCCCCAGACTCACTGAATCAGAGACTCTGGGGTGAGGTCCAGCATTTTGTTTTCCAGTAAGCCTTCTGATGATCCTAGTGCACACTAAAGTTTAACACTGACCTAGAACAAGATGTAACACCACACAACCCTTCATGAAGTATATCCTTTGGGAAATTGTGCCCTGGAGAAATTAGAAGAGCAAACTTCTGAGGCAGGTGGGCAGCCCACAGAAACCCAGGCAAAAGATACTCTCTAATTCAGATTGCATTATTAATATGGCAGGAATACTCTAGGGCTGGAAGTGCTTTCTTCAGAAGAATTGGGAGAAAACTTTGTTTTGGTCTCACTTGTGGCATTATTTTTATAGAGAATATTGGCTTTGGAGTCTAATCGGCCTGAATTGAAATGCTGGCCCTACTACTGGCTGTATAACTGGCCTAGAAGGGAAACTAACCAACCCTTCATCTGTAAAGTGGAGATAAGAAACCTGTCCTTGTGGGACTGTGGTGGGATTTTATGACCTATGGTATGTAAAGGTAAGCCTGACACAGGAATATTTCTCTATTTAAAGAGTAGAGTGGTGAGATAATTAACCGAGAAATTATTTTGGTTTTATTCTCCATTTATTTTTCCCTACCTTTCCCTCCTGTCATTTCTAAATAGGGGCCAGGTTTTGTGCTCTCTTGGTTCTGGGATTTTTCCACAGAGCAGAACACACAAGCTGTAGAAGACAATTGCTCTTGTTGTCCTGGAGGGAAAAGAAAGAGAGGGGCGTGGTTTTAAGGTGAAGGGCAAGGGGGAGATATCCCACATCTGGGAGGAGGTGAGAGCCTGTGGGGCTCGTGAGAGGGGTGGGATCCATGCATGTTCCATGGCAGCGTGAGCAGTGTGATCAACCCCCAGGTTGATCAGGGAAGGAGGGCTCTGTATGGCCGGTGGGACTGGGCTGCAAACACAAGGGCTCTGGGCTTGGCAAAGATTCCTGGCACAGGAGCAAAGCAATAAAACCTCCTGACCAGAAATGAACATCCAGACTTAGAGAACGGGTGTCTTAGAGATAAATATCTTGTGGCCAGAGATGTGCAGAGAGTATGTAGTACTTCTATGTAAGTCCTTAGGGCTTTTGCACAATGCAGGAGGGAAGGAGAGTCCTAAATTGAACTGAACTTCCCGTCAGGACCACAAGGAGGATTGAGGATAGATTGTAGTTAGCTCAAAGCAGTTTTTACAATGTTGATGTCCTTTGCACATCTGAGTTTGTGAACCGATATTCATACCCTCTGTTATGTTTATTATTAACAGCCACTTTACCTTCAGATTTACACAGATATATTCTACCTAGTTAATGAAAGCGAAGGTCTTTTTACATGCAGGGAATGAGAGCGAGCCATCACTCTCCTCTCATCATTAGGAAGGAGGGTGACGGTATGGGCCTCAACTGAAAATCTACCAAAAACACATACATATGTGGGTTTTGGCACATGTAAAGTGGTGACTTTTCAAACCTCATTAGAGTCGACATTTATAAAAGAAGACACTGAGGATTAAAATCCTTCTGACAATTAATTATTTCTATTTTCTTATAAAAGTCTTTGCATACTAAAATGGCTAATTGAACTAGGTTATCTCTTGATATATAAATGTGACTGCAAAGACCAAAAGAAATTAGCAGGCCTTTCTCCATGAGAGTTAGCCCGACCGGACTAAGGTAAGAATTGTGTTCAAGTGTAACATCAGAAATAGACGTAAGTTCTCTGAGCACATGCATGGTAAATTGCAGTATCCACATTACTGTGTAACAGAGCAAATAGAAACACCCCAGCATAAAAGGAGGATAAGATCTGACCTTCATTCTCAATCAGATGACACCAGTGGTATGGGGGCTGATGACCTTCTAAACATGATAAAGTGCTAGAAAAAAAGGCTCTTTGAACACATTGAAATCCTTTCCTCATGGATGGCTGAACTGCTTCAAATCTAAAATTACAATTCAAGAAAATACAGCTGAGTACTTGGCAAAATATAATTAAGTAAACTGGCCGATGTGCTGCTATTTTGCTCACGATTTGAGATACGTTATCTGAGGCAATTATGTTGTGACACTGCATTGACACGTTATTTTGAAATTCTTGGTGATGACTAAAAAAATGACTCAGGTCGATTCTCCTTTCCTAATCTTTGAGGCAAAGCAAAACACCCTCTGTATATAAAAGGAATAATCTCCACCTTCCCATAAAAGACACAGTCATTCTCCCATCCCATAAGCCTGTGAAGTTTCTCCCTCTGGGAGTTCAACAGTCCACTTCCAACCCAACAGGTCAAGGAATAGAGCAGAGTATGAATACTGTGATTAATATTTACTGTATCCTAGAGTTTTGCTAGCTACCGTTTAGGAGGGATAGCAATGAAAGGGGTCCAAACAAGGAGAAAAGTACGAAAACACACAAGGTTCAAAAGAGGCACCATAAGCCTGTTGGTTAAGAGTATGAGACTCTGGGGACCAACTGCCTGCCTGGGTCCAGATCCTTCTCCAGCTTTCCTAGCTCTGTAGCCCTGGAACATGTCGCTCAGCCCCTCTGTGCGTTAGTTTCCTTAACAGTAAAAATAACCTCAATAATCCTGCCTACTCATAGGGTAGGATGAAGTGAATTAAGACTTGTAAAGTGTTCAAACAATACTTGCCCATAAAAAGAATTATATAAGTGATTGATAACTAAATTAAATAATCAAGTGAAAAAATAGTTAATATTTATTAGAAACTACCCTGGGTGGAGGTGGGTTAGCATGTCTTCAAATATTTTATTTCTTTGCAACTTGATACATTTAGTTCATAAGAAAAGGGGAAAAACTAGTAAGTGATCATCTTCTATCTATGACAGAGTCCAAGAGTTCATATAAAGTTATAATGTTGTCCAAGAAATTTAGTAGGGGTAAGATTTCCCTATACAAGACTTAACTTGTAGGTTTTTGTTGTTTGTTTGTTTCTACTCTATTTTCAGAGTCCAAGATTGGACTAGCTTTAAAATGCGTTGTTGGAAAACTCTAGGCCAAGTTTCTAAAATGGAAGTTTTATTCCAGATTTATTAATTGGCCACAAAGTTTTACATAACAATATCCAGAGCTTCTGTGGGGAGGAAGGGATATAAAACAGAGTACTTGCTCTCCTGAAGCCAAATTAGGAAAACAGACAGACATAAAGTAGTTAAAAACAATTTTAAAGAATCAAATTCGACTAACACGAACAATCTGATTACATGTCAGTACTTCAGTACTTTCACATTTGTTATCGGTTTGCATCTCTTTTATTAATATCTGCATTTTATAAAAAAAGGCAATACAGGCTCAGAGAGTTAAAATGACTTGCTCTAGGCCCAGAGTTGATACATTGTTGAAACCTGTTTTGGAATCAAGTTTATCTGACTCCAGTCCAAGGTTCTTTCCATTCTGCCAAAGCTGCCAGCAAAGATGATCACCCAATCTAAAGATAAGATACGATTTAGGAGTTCAAAGGAAAGGGGATCGAAGTGGATGAAAACAAGCCAGAAAACATCTCACCGGGAAAAGGCTGAAATGTGGTTAGGATTTGGGGAGTTGAAGAGGGAAGAGAAAGGGGAAAGTTGAGAAGTATAGATACAAGTGAGGAGAATGGTAAGATAGTCCAGGCTAAGCGGCAAGGAGATGTGGTAGACTTGGTAAAGGTGATTCCGTAATTAAGGTGGAAGGTGGCACGCAGGCACGATGCTAGGAGATCAGGACGCTTCACAGGATTTTGAGTAGGAGAGTGGGTATATTACAAAAATTAGTTTAACAGTGGCAGTGGAGAAAGGGAAGAGGCGGGCAGAACTCCTAGAAGGCAGCCGCGTTAATTCAGACAAGGTGTGACAGGTGTCTGCGGTTGCCCAATGACTATGGAATAGAAAGGAAGTAATGTCACAGCACTTGGTCTAAAGGAAACATTTTAAGAACTTAATAATTACAAAGAATGAAGGAGAGCAATAAATTAAAAATGCCTTCAGGGCTTTGAACCTGGAGAACTTTGACAATAGTGATGCTGTTAGGGGTGCTGAGCCAAGGAGGAAGAGGGGTGCCCAGGTTTGGGGAAGACACTGGCAAAGCCTTTGATTTGGAAGGAAATAAACACCACACACAGGAGACACTGGGAAACCAAACTGAGTTTAATTCTCCATTGAGCTCCATGTGACACTGGGATGTGCTGTGCAAAGTTGTACGATAGGATGAAAACTTTGGTAAGCAGTCAGAATGAAAATATAAATGTCAGACTCATCAACATAAAGAAGAGTGTAGCAAGTGAGTAACTTTGCTGATTAACATAAATGACCCTGTTCTACCCTGTCCATGTGTCACTGAGAAGTTTTCATTTGTTTATTCTTCTATTTCTTAATTAACACTACAAAATGTTCAGCATCTCACTTCTGAGACTGGGCAGGATGTGAGGAGCTCTCACTAGCTGTGTATTTGCTTTCCACTTTTTGAAAGTAATGGCCACTATTTCCCTGTAGAAACCCCTGGAAAAGGAACACATGAGAGAATTTAAATGTGCTAAGAAACTTGAAATGCTAAAAATGGCACTTTAGCATTGGCTATATAAGAATTTCAATGTCCCTGCCAGCTCAGATACAGTCAATTTTATCTTTAATTACCAAAATAAATGTAATTTAAAATTTTTCTTGCTTTACTGAAGTCAGAAAACAAAGTGCTCTCTTAAGTATAATGAAATGTCTTGATCTAAATTGGACAAATTATAGTATCACAGAGCCTTAAGTGTTGGACAGGAGTATCAAAGAGATCTAGTCCAACTCCCTTGGATGCCATACCAGGAGGTGCTAGCTAAGCCACGTTGGATGACAGCTGGGCTACATGATTACTTATGCTACATACGTCTTGTCAACAGTCCTCAAACATCAGCCAAGAACCTTATTCTGTCTGCAAAGTGACCAGATTCAGTATCTTAGACTGTCACAGACTGCGGCAGTGTCCAATTCTAACATTAACCTAACTAAGGACAAAAACAGAATTTCGAAAGTTCTATTTCATTGGGAAAGTTTGCTATAGAAAATGTGAATCTGTTCTCCCAGGTCCGCAGGAAAATCATCAGAGGTAGTCAGAGCAACTGAACTATAAGGAATAGAGTTTCTCTTTCCCTCACATCTGTTATGGGCTTATAATGATGGGGGGGTGGGGAAAGGAATCATTTAAATTAGGCATGTGGATTTGTGCCCTGACCTTGTTAAGTGAAAAGTATGTGTTACACCCATGAATTTCTATGAAATTAGTTGTAAATGTGTAAAAGTTAAGGCCCCGTCTACAGAATATGAAGCCATGTGTTTGAAAGGGTAAAAACACCAAACGCTAGTTCATTCATGCATGGAATATATAGATACAACATAGATGATTTATTACAGATTTGAACTCTAGCCTTCTTTTTTTTTTTTGATATAGCAAAAATATAAGAAAATAAGTGAGGGTACAATTAAGGGAGAGCTTCATTGTCAAATATTCAATGACCAGGTCCACTAGCTACAGATTTCCAAGACTAGACCTTATAAAATATGAATGCCACAGAAAGAAAATGAGGTATTAAGAATAAATGCATTTCTTAAGAAGAGTTTGCCATGAAGTTTGAGAAATTCTGTGATTATTTTTTATCCTGTCAAGGATTATTTAATTTCACTCAAGCTTTAAAAATTCAAATTAAACTGCTAGACTTTTTAAGCAGAGTTTCTTGTCATGTTCTTTAGCTCAGTAATTTAATAATATTTTTTTCCATTCCCACCTTTGGCCAATCAAGCCCTTCATTTCTATGTTGGATCAGGACGTTGTGTGATATAGAGAGTGTTCAGAATGTGGTCTTTGACCTCCACTTCCAGATAGTTTTATACAGAAAAGCCCTATGATTATTGCCCTTGCCTTCTGCTGCCTCCTTTTTTCTCCTTGAAGTGTACAGGTTCACAGCCAGGGCCTGGCTCTTATTACAGGTTTTAAGATGAAGTCCATACAGTGAAAGAACTCTGTTATTTCTTTGGAATTATTGGCTTTCAAAGCCTTTGAGTTCCCTGCAGATAATGACTGTTTTGGCCCATGATTTCTCTGATATTTGATGCCTCTGATTGGAAAAAATTACCTATCTAACAAGGAGGGTTAATTGGTGGTTGTGAGCCAGTGTATGTGCCCCTTGTTTTATTTTTTAAGTGCCCTACAAACTCTGACCATCTGAAACATCTTATTGTTTTAAACCATCTCCTCCAGTACATCTTGTGGTTTGGATTCTTAACTACTGGAAGCTAAAAGAAATAGGGAAGCATTTTAGTAGCTTCGTGTGTTTTCAATGTTGAGGGTTCTTCTGTTTTTGTAACATCTGCACTCCTTCAAGGTGACCACATTTCTTTCTAATATTCTGAGTAAGAACTGTGTAAACCTAAGATGGCTATGTCCAGATCCAGTCTCATAAAACTTACTAGAGCTCAAACTTAGAGCCGAAGATTCCACAGAGTTAACTCTATCAGTGTTCAGCCTCCCTTAGCCATTTTCACAAACTCACCTTTGAGAAACTATGCTTTTTTGTGTTAGTATTTGTCTTATTAAATCCATGAAACTAAAAATGCCTCAATGAAGTAAAACATTAGAACCAACTTTCACAGTAAATTGTTCTGTGTGAATGAAAGCTTTTTAAGAGTGTAACTCTGGGCAAAATTACCCAAAAGTAGTTTAGTAAATGTCTAAACATAAACATAACATCTGCATATCAAAAATGCATTCTGTATGCTGCAGGAAAATTGTAGCACTGAAGCAATTTTCTAATATTTACATATTTATAACAAGTGCCTGTCATGGGACGACTAAGCTCACCTGCAATACTTTCATGTTATGTAAAAATGAAAAATGGCTCATGCTTGGGTGTTCTAATAACCATGATATTATTTTAACAATTACACTATTTAATACCTTGGATTAATCCCTCTGATGGTGCTATTAGCTGTCACTATACGCGATAATAGGTGGCTTCATCTTTGTTATGACATGATCTTTCCTACTGTTTGTTGACCTTTCAATACAAGGGGGAGGGGACGCTCCCAGCCCCCCAAACCTTTAAGCAGCTACTGTAAAGCTGCGGTTTAATTCTCTGCTGGAATGTTTAGAAACCCTTGGTGCTAAATACCTCAGTGGACTGCTTAAACACCAACAACAGCCTTATGGGGCCTTAGCCGACCTTAAACACATCTTTTTTTGTTGAGAATATTGCATTCTGCCACAATTCTGTGGGCTAACCCTGGGCTCACATTAAATGTACCAGCCTCATTGAAGCTTACTGAATTGAGTTGAGTTGCTCTTTGTTTTATTCTCTCGAAGCTTCACCCCCAACTGGGACTGGGCAGCCTTTCTTCCAGTGGAGCGTGCTTTAAAGTAACCCAAAGAAGAGAAGGAGGGGGTCGAGGGGAGAGAAACCAAAAGGTGCAGCTAAGGCCCATAATTAGCCTTGATCCTCCAAGTCTAAAATATTTTAACGCCAGGTTTCTGATTGCGGTATGGGCAAAGTGGATTTGGGAATGCAGAAAAGTAATTAGGTCTGTGCATTGAAGTGTGGAGAGTATTTAAAAGTGAATGGGTGGTTACTACATTCTTGGCAGGCTGTTTTTTATCTTTTCCTGCTCTGCTGTTGTTAGAGGTGATGGGTTTATTGCAGTTTTTGCACTCTGGAGGTGGCTGTGTTTTTCTTAACCTAGCCCTTTGCTCTTCATCTCAAAAATGAATCCTCATGGTGCGAGGACGAATGAGGGAACATTTTTTCAAAAGAAGAACACGGCACGTTGGCCAAATATTATGCGGTGAAGCAGAATAAGTTGGGAATAAACCTCAACGCCGCAACAGGTCACTTCTAAAGATTCTGGGTGTAATTAATGACTCACTGAGCACAGGACCAGCTGGAGACAATGGTCACCGCAAAGGAGAAGGAAAACAAAACTTGTTATTCTCTAACCATGTTCACAGAGCCATCGAAAACTATCTGGGGAGAGGCTGACATCATTATGCCACTCTGAGTACTGGTATAGCAGATACAGCCCACACATGCCCGAGCAGTCCAAAAGATGTATGTTTTTGATTACTTCAATCTCTAGAACTGCTGCAATTTGCTCAGATCACATGTCCCTTCAGCCTAGACCTACATATCTGCCAGTCAGGTTATCATCAGTGCAGGCTTGAAAGTCATAGGAAATATATGTGTTTTAGAAAAAAAAAATTAGCTGGGGGTGGGTAAGAGATGACAGAATTTAAACGGGTTCCTTTGAATTTCCACAAAAGTTTTTTTAGCTAACGTGAATGATACAAAGCGAGTAGCCTTGTTTCTTTAGCAGTATAGACCTACACGTGAAAAAGTTGCATGTGGTAACTTGGCCTTCCCAAAGCATTTAGGGGGAGAGCTGCTCAATCTGGAAAGGCAGAGCTAATAGAGGACAAAATGCAATCAACAAAAGGTAGGTTTGGGGTTTTTTGTTGTTGTTGTTATTTGAAGGTTTGATGAGAACCTACTGTATAGCTCAGGGAACTCTACTCAGTGCTCTGTGGTGACCTAAACGGGAAGGAAATCCAAAAAAGAGGGGATATATGTATACGTATAGCTGATTCACTTTGCCGTACAGTAGAAACTAACACAACCTTGTAAAGCAACTATACTCCAACAAAAATTAATTTTTTAAAAAATGAAGGTTTGGAGTTTTTCTGTTTGTTTTTTGTCTTTATTTTAGAAATGTGTCCTGGAAAGACCTGCATCAAACATAACGGGACTGGTATATTGATGTCCTCAGACAACCACTTCAGCACACCTAAAGTTTAGACAAATAAGCTCCTTCCTTTTTAACACATTTTAAGTGTCGTATTCAGTATCTTAATTAAGTGCTATTCTACCGTTATCTAGTTTGCTGTGTGAGAAGTCCATTTCCTTAGTCACACAGAGCTCTTAGCTTATTGGGCTTATCTCCACTTCCAGTGAACAAGAATGAGCCCTTTACTGTTTGACATATTGTCACCTTAGCCCTGGCTAGACTCAAAGCAGCTCTCTCACCCCAAGTCTTCCCATTAAAGGATTCATACAGCAGTGATATTGCTTAGCAACCTTATGTTTTAAGTCTTCCAGAAGATACAAATTAAATGCATGATCTGATGCCATGATGAGTAAGATTTACATCTTCATCATAGCCTGTTTATAACAAAGAAAACTTGGAAACAGCATAAATGTCTAGCAATGAGGAATTAGTTAAATAGACGACAATACATCCATACAATGCAATGCTATGCAACCATCAGGAATGATGTTGGGGAAGGCTGTTTAATGACCAGAGAAGACTTTCAAAATATTGTAGTTTTAAGTTTAAAAAGCAGGTTATAAGGCAATATGCATAGTATAATCCTCTCTGTGTGTTTGTATAACAGGTAGTAAATTATATAATGTATAATCATTGTAAAAAGCAAGAGTAAGCCCATTTTTAAGAAAGAAAAAAAAATGCATTAAAATGTTAACAAAGACTACCCCTTAGTAGTGGAATTCAGGGTGATTTTATCTTCTTCTCTCTGCTTATCTGTATTTTCTAAAGTTAATTTAATGAACTTATAATAAGACAAGATAGTTTTGTAACAAAGACACTATTAATAAAAGTCATTTGAAAACAAATAGCTTAGCAAACTATCATATTTAATTTTCCATGCATACTTTTAAAAATACTCCTCATGATGTGTCCATCTGAGCGCAAAAGGCAAAAGACAAAAAATAGTTTCTCTCCTTACCCACATCCCACATTTATTATTCTACCTGAACATAAACTTTGTTACTCACAGTATTTCGTCAGGACCCCTCTCCAGCTACCTAACAGGCAGAAAAAGATTTCAGCCTTCCACCATTAAACTGAATTTTGCATTTTAAAAAAACCCAAGTGAGAAAACATGTCCCCCTCCCCTGTCTTCCGCCGCGAGGCGGCACAGGCTCCCTGCTGGACCTCACTCTGACCAGGCTCTGCCCAGACTCGCATTTCAGGCCGGCGCTGGCCCGGCTTAGCCTCCTTGTTCACCCTTCTGGAGCCCATAAAGCCAGGTCCACATTAGGGCTTGGCTACTTGTGGGGAGGAAGTATTCCTTCCTGGGTGCCTGATGTATTCCTCATTATGCAAATGGGAAATAAGCACCAGCATATCCAGGTCAGAGGCATAATGTGGATAAATAATTGCTGGGGGAAATATGTGGCTCAGCGAGTTCATCTAAAGCCAAAAGCTTACGAAGTATGTGTCCAGCATTGATGCTGACTTGCTGGGAGCCCATGGGAAAATCACTTAAACTCTCTGTGTTTCATCTTAAAATAGAGGCGATAGGAATGCTGACCCAGGCCCCAGGGAATAGCGAAAGATTGTGAAGCACTTCAAAAATTCTTGTATCAAAGTAATAGGTGCTATTTAGGGAAAAGGTCATGAAATAATCAAAGACCTCCTGGAACCTCAGTAATAACTGTGATTTGACAAACTGTGATCTAGGCATAGTTGAAAGGGCCTAACTAAATTCACGGATGCCCAAATTTAAAGACATACCTAAAGCATTTGCCATAGTTAGTTTAGGAGCTTTGTGATCTTTTTTTGCAGAAGGAAGACTCATTATTCTCCTGAAACAGAACATACCAATCAGATGTTTGTGTCGCTTCTCTGGCTTCACATGGTTTAGAAAAGAATCCCACTCAGAGATGAATTGATGAGAAAGTTCCTAAAAAGCATCACTTGTTACAAACCAAATTGTATTCAGCAGGTAGAAATTAGCACGTGGGCTAGACACGACCCAGGATCACAAAAGCACACACGGAAGCCACAGAAGCTGGAATAGAGTGCCGTCCTATAATTATGTAGCTTTTCTGCAGGAGTCTCCGTAAGCTTCTGTGGCTTCCATTAGGAATACCACGAAGAGTAGGTGGCAGCGGGATGTTTCTGATCTCAATTCCGTCTCCCTCTTCAATTCCCAGTGGGCACACCACCCTCCTACAATTTCTGATCTGGGACCAGGCAATGCCCCAGTTGCAGTCTGTTGTGGTATTTTCTAGACAGTTTACCAAATTTTCCACGTGGTCAAAGAAATAGAGTTGGTGGTGACGATATCTCCCATGATTTGTGTCACAGACTTCAGTCACCATATTTTGGGGTCCGGTGTGCCCACATAAGGAAGGGAAGAGAGAACATTCAGAAAAAGCCAGCCTAGGAACTGGAGCTGTCTTTATGCCTGTTATCTCTAGCCCTAAACAAAACGATTTGAAACAAAACTTCCTATATATCTGATACTCTGTATTGTATTATTTAATCCTCATATCTACCTCGTGTGAGTGGTTCAAAGAAGGGCTTTGGAATCAGACCCAGCTCCACTTCTCACCTAAGTGGCCTAGAGTAAATAATGTATTTTCTTCCCTCCATCTCCTCATCCATAAAACAGGGATAATAATTCTGCTACGGCCTAATGTTGCAAAGGGATCTGAGATGAGGCATGTATTTAACAGAATACCTAGCATACAGTAAATACTCAATTAACATTCACAGCATTGTTAGCAGTAATACTGTTACAGCTAGATCAGTAACTAGTTTCCTTATTTGGTAACAGAAAACACTGACATTCAGGAAGATTAAGTGGCGGGCCAGCCGGGATTCCAACCCAGGATCTCTGACTGCAGAACACATGCTGTTTCCACTCCCCATGACTATTTCCCTCCTTGGGAAATAGAGTCAGCACAGTTCAGAAGGACGCACTCACAGGTCTACTAAGGTAGTCTAACCACCCACATGCAAGGATCTCAGAATACAAGTCCAGGCGCATAGGAATATATTCTTTTATCCTCAGCAACATTATGATGGTCTCTCTTACGGTGAGTACTGTGTTTGTCTCAATCCCACAGTAATAATGCTCGCTGGGATACTCGCAAGTATATTTCTCAGCACCAAGGGCAAAAGTGAGAGCAGAAGTGATCATTCTTTTTTTCCCCTTTTTTCTTACTTTCTTTCCGTGGAAAATCCATGACCTCTGTGACCCTCAACCCAAAATCATAGCCCAAGGCTTGGTTATAGCTACGGGTGGAGGGTTGAGGGGAGGGCTGATAATGTTAGAGAAAGACAACTAGGAGCAGAAACAAAGGCCAGCAGACAAAGTGAAAGAAGCTTAGAAAGGGGAAGAGGGAGGGGGGCCTGGAAGCAGAGAGCAAGGCACAGAAAAAGGACTTGGAGAAAGATGGAATAAATTGTTTGCTTGTGCTATTTAGCAAAATCAGCTAAACTTGGCTTTCAAAAAGTTTCACACAAAATCATTTTCACTGATTATTTTTTGGCACAAGAAATTTTGTAAAATTTGGAAATTCACAGTGACACAATTTGCTAAAAATGCCATTCAACACGATTTGATGTAAACTACAGAAATGTTATTATAATTCATTAGGAAAACTTAAAAATGTGATAGTGTCCTAAAAACTTGGATTGTTGCCCCAAGAATCACTGGCAGATAAAAAGCGGCACAAGAACCAAAATGCTCAGTCTATCTATTCAAAGCAAATGTCATGTGTCTTTTATGTGGTTAGCTTCACTTTAATATCCTGGAGATGTTTTGTAGCCATTTTTATTCTTTCATTTTATTTTCTCCCAGGATTCAAATCCTATTGCCCATACACATGCAGGCAATTCTATATAAAATCCATATGACCCATTTCCCAGCAAGGAGCCGTGTCTACTGCTACAACTGAGATCTGAAGGTCTGAGTTTAGAGTCTACTACCCCATTGTTAGAACTGGCCTGTGCCTTGTTTGTGTGTGTGTGTTCTGAATAGGATAAAAGTGGCTAGTTTCCTAACAGAATCCAGGGCTTCTAACATAATTCTGGGAAGCATATGTTATACAATGAAAAAAATCCTGAATGAACATCAGACAGACTAGAAGGCTACTGCCTCCTTGAGGAAAAGGATTTTGCCTTGATCATCTAAGGAAAGACCCTAGCAGATAGTAAACACTCAATAAGTTACGGGAAAGAAGAGTGGAAGGAGAATAGGAGGGAGGTAGAGAGAAGAGAAGGGAAGAAGAAAGGGAGATTCAGTTCAAGTTCTAATACACAGTAAAGTCAACTTGGACAAGTTGCTAGTTTTTTAAAACCTGTTTCCTCGTATGTAAGTGAGAATAGCAATACCTACAACTAGTATCGTTTATGGTCAGGGCATTGAGGTTTATCAGAGGTTTTCACATATATTATGTTATGAAATCTTCATATTATTATTTTTATTGTTGTTCTTATCAGCACTGTATGTGCCTATACAACAGTGAAAAGCGATTTATTTTCCTTTAACACTCTCAACCATTCTTTTAATAACTCTCCCAGTCCTATTCATGCTTTAAGGCCCCATGTCCTCCATCTTCCCACTTGCAATTACCAGGTTTCCTGCCAGGTGAGCTCCTTTGTAAATCCTATTTTCTAGAATTCCCCTAGGACAAATTCCCCTAGGACCTGGACAAACCATATCGATTTAATGTACCCATTCTTTGGTCTTCTGCTTCATCATGCTTGATAATCTGATAAATTCATACCAAAGTGACTGAAGTTGTGTATTACCTTTTGACATCCGTTGCTATGCCCTGAATTACAAGCATCGGAAGGAATAAAACCACATTTCCCAGGCTCCCTTACACCTGGAAGTCCAGGTACATTCTGGATTCGGCCAAAGAGATGTGCTTGTGACAAATCTGAAAGATAGGTGAGGCTACCTTCCTGTGGCAGCTGCATCTGACAAGCGAGCTCTGACAGCTATGCATGCTGGCAGTGGCCAGGGCCCATATTCTCCTTAGTTCATCAGCGTCATGGATGACAGGCTGCCAGAACAGAAGCAGCAGTAGGCTGAGCTGCAATGCTTTTCTAACTACTCAGTTGCAGCGGCAGGGGGACAACCAGAAACCAGAAGTCAAGGGCAGCTACCTGACTTCCATTCCTCTGTCCTTTCGCAATAGTTTTGTGAACTCATAATCCCCTGTATTAAACTCCTTTCTGTTTGAAATACTCAAAGCAGTTTCTTTTGTCTGCACTGAACTCTGACTGATATGGTGGTTTTAATGAGAAATACAGGTTACAGTCGATCATCCATCCTCCCTGCTCCCTTATCACTGTGTTCGTAACTATATATACATTTATCCTGCTCTATTTTAGTTCTCTGTTGACATGTTTACTTTTGTCTTCTACTCTATTATATTTCTTTATGTGAATATCAAACTTCCTCACCATTCCTACCAAACTGTGAATTTTTAGAATAAAGATTCAATGTTTCAGTCGTTTTTCTATTCCTAGTGCCAACATCAATGCATAGTGCATAGTAGGCAACTCAATAAACACTTTGAACCTCTTTCGGAGAATATGCATGCATTCCTCCTCTGCCTACAGGAAGGGCTGAGCCTGTATGTAAATGCATGAGCTGTTTGCATGGTTTTATTTATGCTCTAAGAAAAAAAGAGAGTCTTTTTAAAAATCTACACACACACACACACACACACACACACACACGCACACACACTCTAATCTATCTTCATCCATAGCTGTGTGTGTAGGCAAAATGACATGAAACACTAATGCAATTATCCCATTATCCAGTCTTTAAAGTAACTCTTAAGCAAAAAGATAAACAACAAACTGGGAAAAAATATTTGTAATTTATTCTATTTACAATACAGACAATGAACTAAACTCTCTAATCTATAAAGAGACCATAGAATTCAAAAAAAAAATTAGAAAGTGAGTAACAGTTCACAGAAAAGGAAATATAAATGACTCATAAACATATGAAAAGATGCTCAAATCACTCCTACATAGAAAAAAATGCAAATTAAAACTACATCAAGATACCATATTTCACTATCATGTTGGTAAAAATCCAAAAATTTGACAACCCCTAGGGTTGGCAAGATATAGAGAAACGGGAACAGCGATTCATTGCTGGTGGGAGTGTAAATAGGTATAATCATTCTGGAAGGCAATTTGGCAATATTTATTGAAATTACAAATGCATATACTCTTTGACTCAGCAGTTCCAACTCTAGGAGTTTATTCTACAGATATATTCACACATGGGCAAAATCATGAATGTGCAGGGTTATTTACTGCAGCAGTTCTTGTAATAGCAAAAGATTGGAACAATCTAAAAGTTTGTCAGTAGAGAACTGTTTAAGTAAATCACGGCATATGCAAATAATGAGATACTGTTCAGCCATAATAAAAAAATTTAAGAATGGTGAAGTTCTATAGCACTAATATGTAAAGATACATAAGATATTTTGTTAAGTGAGCGGAGAAACCCAAAGTGTGTACAGTATGCTACATTTGTTTTAAAAGTAGGGAAAGGAATATGTTAGCATTTGCTTATATAAACATTTTTTATA
Source organism: Grampus griseus (assembly GCF_964374135.1). Lineage (NCBI taxonomy): Eukaryota > Metazoa > Chordata > Mammalia > Artiodactyla > Delphinidae > Grampus > Grampus griseus. Next base: position 74,448,658 of record NC_139019.1, read on the forward strand.
TATCTGGAAATCTACACAAGAAACTAATAACAGAGGTCACCTGTTTTGGTGAAGGGTTAGAAACCAGCAGAGGAGGGACTGATGAGAAGGAAATTTTTATTGTGTTCATTTTCACTATTACTAAATTTTTAAACCATGTGAATCTATTACTTATTTTTAAAATTAGATAAACATTAAATACAACTAGAATTAAGAATAATTAGTGTATTTCAGTCTTATTTACCTGATTTGGTCAGCTCCTAGCATCTGAAGGCACAACCCTCCACCCTCACTGGTGTTTGTAGGGACAGGAAAGAGAGTCTGCAAAGTTTTAAGAGTAAAGTGATTGCTTAATGACCACTAATTTTTTTTAATTTATTGGAAATACATGGATATCACAGTAGTAGAAAATACCAGGAAGTCTTTTCCTACTTAGAAACATGCCCATATTAATTTTACACTTGTTTGGTTTAATAGTCTGCTTTTTTTTAAAGTATAGATTCAGGGTATATATCATTACAAGTATCTTGAAACTCAGTACGCCTTATTTAACCTAATAATCTCTTACAGAATAATCTATATTTACTGAGAAATGGGTATTTTCAACTGGAGGAAAGAGAAGGGGGGTGGGGGGGCAGATATCTAAGCATGTAGGAAGGGAAAGATTACGTGAAAGTAGCATGGGGCAGACAGCCCAGGAGCCAGAGAAGAGAGGGGACCAGGTGGGACTTGGAGAGAGAAAGGGGTAAAGAAAGGGAGGTGAGAGGATGACTCAGAAAAAGCCTGTTTGACTTTTGCCTGGAAACCTGCTGGTGGCAACCACCTGGTTTCCACAGATACTCACTGCTCTTGCTGTCTCTGATACACAGACCCCAGTCTAAAAATGCTCAAGGGCTTCCCTGGTGGCGCAGTGGTTGAGGGTCCGCCTGCCGATGCAGGGAACACGGGTTCGTGCCCCGGTCCTGGAAGATCCCACATGCCGCGGAGCGGCTGGGCCCGTGAGCCATGGCCGCTGAGCTTGCGCGTCCGGAGCCTGTGCTCCGCAACGGAAGAGGCCACAGCAGTGAGAGGCCCGCGTACCGCAAAAAATTAAAAAATTAAAAAATAAAAATGCTCAAGATTATCGAGGAGTCTTTGCTTTGTTGATCCAACAGGGAGTTAGCTCCTATTTAGCCTCATAGGTTTCTTTTTCTTTCTTTCTCTATCTTTCTTTTTCTTTTTTTAACATACAAAATGTACACTTATTTAAGGTATACAACTTGATGAGTTTGGACATAAGTATACATCTGTTAAACTATCACCACAATCTATGCCATAAACTTTTCCATCACCTACAAAAGTTTCCTCCTGCCCTTTCTACTTTCTTTTCTGTGTGTGATAAGAACATTTAATCTAAGATCTGCCCTCTCAGAAAATTTTTGTATATGCAGAACAGCATTGATAACTATATGCACTCTACTGTACAGCAGATCTCTAGGACTCACATTTTGCATAACTGAAACCTTATACCCTTTGGCCAACACCTCCCCATCCCCACCACCCAGCAATTGGTAACAACCATTCTACTCTCTGCCTCTGTGAGTATGACAATTTTGGATTCCTCATATAAGTGGGCTCATAGGTTTCTAATATATACTGTGTTTCATAATAAGACCTAATGCTTAACATTTGGTTTTTCTTAAACTCTATAGTAAAATGGATAGCTATTTAAAGAGAAGAGAATGAGGTAAGATTTTACATTGTGAAAAATGTGTATTTGGGATTTGGTTTGTTATTGCAGAGGATGTACATTACATAAATATCATTTCTGAACCAGCTGGTTCACTTGAAAGCCCAGGTTCAAACCGTTCAATGCTCTCATTAGTAGAAATTGCTTTTATTGTGACATCTGCTAAATAAAACCAATGATAGTAAATAAAATGAGTAAAATCAACTATACTATTATCATCTTAGGAATATCATGTCTTTCCATTGTATTCTAAAAAAGTCATTGTGCCTATATTAACCAAACCAATGGTTATAAGGGATTGAACTTTTATTTAAATGCTTTAAGAATAAGTTGAATAGCACAGGGTCCTTTATATTTCACTAGCAGGTGGGTATTTAGCCTGGTGGTAGAGAATAGATGTGCTGGCAGGGTTGAGGCTCCACTTTCAGTGGTCGCCAAAGTTCTTCGTGTCTGTGTCAGAACAGATCTCATTATAACTTTAAAGTGTTTCATATCATAGAGACTCTGTAGTGCACGTGCTATGTGTAGAGAAATACTTTCCCTACTTGTTAAGATGATATGATGAAGTCATGTTGGAGATGTATTTATATTCATTCATGCCAGGTTCCCGTAACATTGTTGTTACACAAATACCCATGGTATGGAATACAGGGTGGCTGGTTGGCTACCTGACTGAGAAACAGGAGGTATGCAACAGAGGGTCCTGACCCATGGAACTCTAGTATGTTAGAGATAGAGGGGACCTAGAGATAAGAGAGAACAAACCCAATTAACCAATGAGGAAACTAAGTCAACAATTATATTGCCAAGTGCTATTTATATGTAAAACACTATCTTGAATTAAATCTCAGCTAAGCAGAGCCTGTTAAAAAAATTACAATAGTAGGGACTTCCCTGGTAGTCCAGTGGTGAAGAGTCCGCCTTCCAGTGCAGGGGACGTGGGTGTGATCCCTGGTCTGGGAACTAAGATCCCACATGCTGCGGGGCAACTAGGCCCACATGCCACAGCTACTGAGCTCGCGCGCCTCAACTACAGAGCCCATGTGCCACAAACTACAGAGCCCATGCGCCCTGGAGCCCGTGCACCACAACTATAGGGAGAAAACCCACACGCCGCAACTAGAGAGAAGCCCACGCGCCACAAAAAAGAGCCCACGCACTGCAACAAAAAAGATCCCATGTGCCTCAGCGAAGATCCCACGTGCCGCAACTAAGACCCGACACAGCCAAAAAAAAAAATTATAATAGTAAAACCGTGGCTGTAGGAATGGGGAAAAAAACAAACAAAAATGGGTATTTCACAAGGGAAGAGTGAAGGGTTTTGACAACAGGGAGCTATCTTCCACTTTGTAGATCTGTAAGTGAGCAGGCTTCCACTGTTTCTGGGAACAGAAACAACTACAGAACAACCGTTGCACTGTTTTGTGGACGCAGGACATGAACAGGCAAATCTGCCTGCCACTGAGGTCACTTGGCTCCACTTGGGCCAGGACTGTCACTCTGGGATACTGACACGGGTCCTCTCTCTGGGCCCACCAGCAGTGTTTGCTTCCACACTCCTGTCTTCAGCCAGGCTGCCCTGTGCCTACCAAAGTCCAGGTAGGATGTTTATGAGCAACATTTGCTTCCACTGCTGATTCTTGAATAGATATGTCTGAATGAGAATTCCCAGCTTAGGTCCTCAAAGCAATCATTTCCTTCCTTGCCGAGATTTTTCTAACAGCAAAAGGTTTTTTAGAAAGAAAAACTCCTAGCATGTAATGTTATCAAAAAAAAAAAAAAAAGGGCGTATACCAGCATTTCAGTGAGGGGTTTTAATAGATCTGAATATATTGTTTGGCACTCCAGCACTGATATTGAAATGGTGGTCTTCCATTTCAGCACATACAAGGAATTTCCTTTTACTTGCCATACTCTAACCACATAGTAACTGTATAGCTACTTTTCTTCTTTGGGGGGCTCATACATGATAAAGAGCAAATCACTCAGCCTACACCATGATGTGCTGTAGGGAAGAAGGGCTCCTATTTTCCAGGCTGGACTCTGCCTCTAACTTGCTGCATGAAATTGGGCAAATAACCTCACCTCTCTGAACCTTAAATTTCTAAAGTATAAAATGAGGGGTTAGGCTAAACTATCTCTAATGTCTTCTGTAGTTTAAGGACTCTGATGCACTTTGGAGCCAATTCTATAAACATTCTATGAAATTATCACTGCGATTACCATTTTTATTATTTCAGGTTGAAATCTGAAACCTAGTCACAGGGATCGCACTCAGACATTTCATTTTGGCAGCGTGCAGTTAGCCTTTAGTGGTCTATCTGGATGGGCACACATGATGGTTAAGATGTCTGAAGAAGTACACAGAGTATTTTGTGGTTGACTTTGACAAGACAAAATGCTTTCTGCAGGGTGTGATTCAGATGAGCACACCAGGACGCCCTGCCAAACTCATCTGAACTATTCAAACCCCTTGATTCTGCAAACTGGGTTGCAGATCTTTCGAGAACAGGCTTCTTGCAAGATTGCTGGCACTTTCTGCTCCAATCCCAGCCAGAAAAACAGCAAGAACAGCCTTTCTCATATCACTTTGGCATTTCTGGTCTTGGTCCAGGCTGGAAAATTGAAGTGTAAAAGCACTTAACTGAACATTTCAGAAGGTAAAGAAATGTTCAGTTCAAGCTTAGCTCTCAAATGGACAAAAGGGGTTCTTCTTTTATTCAGTTCATCAGAACCCTGGATGGCAAAGAAATATCATGATTTGCCCTCTGCTTTCAAAGTTATCTACTCTAAGTTCCATGTTAGAAGCAAATAAAGCCCTTTATGTCCCTCTGTAAAGGGCTGCACAAGCTATTGTTTATTAGGGTTAGAATTTCGATTGGTATTCTCAATTCAGGTATCCCTACTTCAAGCCTTGAGTGACTAAATCACTGAAGAATTTTCATTAGGAAAACAGAAATGACTAATGTTTTTGGAATGAAATATATACAACTTATTGTTAACTTCAGCATAAATATATATGCAACTTATAAACAATATACATTTGCTTTTAACTATCCCTTGTCACTCCCATATTAGCAGAACCCTTAGTCAGATTTGTGTCATAGCTGCCTTGATTTCAGTCTTGGTTTGTCTCTATTCTCATTTTGCTCTCTGCCATGCACATGTGCAACGTTCACAGGTTCAACTCCAGTGATGGACCTCACTGTTCTATGGCAGGCTCGGAATTGCATTTTGTAAAGGTGATATGCTGATTTGAGAGATGTCTGTTTCCAATACTGAAAATGTTCAAATCGCTATCTTCAGCTTATAACCACGAACCATAATTCTATGTCTGGCTATTACTTTGGTTATTTATTAGTTTAAATGACCCTGCTCCAGATCAAATGCCTGTTATAAAATACCTGCTTCAAAATTTCTAAAATAGGAGGAAACTTCACAGCTTTGGGATAGGCAATGATTTCTCCAATGGACACAAAAATCAATAACCATAAAAGAAAAAAATTACTAAACTAAAATTCATCAAAATCAAAAATTCATCAAAACGAGTTCAAAATGAAGAAAATGGAAAGGCAAAGCTGCTGACTGGAGGAAAATATTCACAAAACACATGTCTGAGAAAGTATTTGTATCCAGAGTACATAAATAATTCTTACAACTCAATAATAAGACAAACAACCCAATTTAAAATAGACAAAAAATTTGGACAGACACTTCACAAAAGAAGATGTACAAATGGCCAACAAACATGTGAAAATGTTTTCAACATCATTAAAATGCAAATTAAAACCACATGAGAAACAACTACTTCCCCACTAGAATGGCTAAAAATGACCAACGAAACTAAGTTCTGCAGACAAGGGGGAGCAACTGAAACTCTTACATACTGCTGAGAGGAGTGCAAAATGGTGCTTCTTTGGAAAATAGTTCAACAGTTCACTATAAGATTAAAATATGTACCTACAACCCAACAATCCCACTCTAAGGTAAGAGAAGTGAAAACATATGCCCATTCAAACAATTGTACTTGAATGTTCATAGCTGTTTTATTCATGATAGCCAAAAACTATGGGAAAAAATATAACCAACTCTTTGCTCCTTTTTAAACCCAGGGTCTTCATACACTCTCACATTTTAAGAAGTGCATTCTCTTTTTCTCTTTCCATTTCTCTTGTCTATTAAGACCTATAGAGGGGTAGAAACCCTTGGTGGTACTGGTCACACTGCAGTTACCTCAGACTTTGATTATACTACGGGAGCTATTTATAATTGTCTCCTTATTGATTTTTCTTGTTTACAGGGGAAAAGTCTAACTAGTTATACATCAACTCAGTTCAAAATGACATCCCACGTAAATATTGGGTTGGCCTAAAAGTTCGTTTGGGTTTTGCTGTGGAAACCCGAAAAAACTTTTTGGCCAACCCAGTACTTTCTTAAAATATACTGTCATGATAGAACATGTAAAATACAGTGACATTGAATCTCCTCTTTTTCCTGAAATCTTAGTTCTTTTTTTTTTTGTTGTTTTGTGTGTTTGTTTGTTTTTGTGGTATGCGGGCCTCTCACTGTTGGGGCCTCTCCCAATGCGGAGCACAAGCTCCAGACGAACAGGCCCAGTGGCCATGGCTCACGGGCCCAGCCGCTCCGCGGCATGCGGGATCTTCCCGGACCGGGGCACGAACCCATGTCCCCTGCATCGGCAGGCGGACTCTCAACCACTGTGCCACCAGGGAAGCCTGAAATCTTAGTTCTTGAAAAGCAAAGACTATATGTAGAAATTGAGTTGCCTGTGGTGATTACAAATGACCTGCATTCTTTCAGGATATATTTATTGAGCACTTCTTATGTACCAGATACATTTTTTAGATCCCAGAGAAGCAAGAGTGAGCAAAATAAAACTCTGACCTTAAGAAATGTATAGCTAATCAGGAAAGAGAGACAAATAGAGAAACAATTACCATATAGTGTGATACCTGCCACCACATGTTTGTGGTGTATGTATGTGGTGTATGTACCTGGGTACATACAGGGTGCTATGGAAAAGCATAAAAGGGACACTTAGGGCTTCCCTGGTGGCACAGTGGTTGAGAGTCCGCCTGCCGATGCAGGGGTACATGGGTTCGTGCCCCAGTCCGGGAAATCCCACATGCCGCGGAGCGGCTAGGCCCGTGAGCCATGGCCGCTAGGCCTGCGCGTCCGGAGCCTGTGCTCCGCAATGGGAGAGGCCACAACAGTGAGAGGTCTGCGTACCACAAAAAAAAAAAAAAGGGACACTTAATCAGATGCAGAGGTTCAGGAGCAAGGATTCTTAGAAAAATGGTATCAGGTGAGAAGTAATAGTCATGGCCAACAATATTTATTGAGTGTTCACTAGAGCCCGGACCTCATTCTAAGTCCCACTCACTTAATCTTCGTAATAACCCTGAAAAGTAGATACTGTTACTAACATCATAATCATCTAGGAAAGTTAAAGACTAGGAAATGAGGAGCCAGGATTCCAACCGAGGCTGTCTTACTTCAGAGCCTCTGCTCTTTACTACAACACACATACCCTTCCTGAAGAGGAGAAAAGGGAATCACATGAGCAAATATCCAGACGGCAGAGAGAAGCATACTCCATTTGAGAATTTGAAATTAGAAGATCCATAAAGCTCAGCAAAGAGCACTCATGTATTAGGGAGGAGGAGAGAGGAGACTGGAGAAGACGTCAGGTGTCAGATTGTGAAGAGCCATGTAAACCTCATTAAGGAGACTGGACTTAACCTACTCTAGACTTTGTATTTTCATGGTCCCATTTAATTTCAATAACATGAGAGAAATGATCTGTTGCATATTTCAAATAGATTCGTCAGGGAGCCATTAAAGAGTTTCCACAGGGAAATAATAAGGCCAGATTCACACTTTAGAAAATCACTCTAAGGGTGATTTGAAAAATGGATTGAAGGGAAGCAAGACACGGGGCAGGAAGATCCATTAGGACATTTTTGCACTAATCCACGAGAAAGGTAACAGTAGCCTAAATAAGGAGTGGTGACAATGGATGGACAGAACGAAGAGATGTTTAAGGGGGAGAACTGATAGAACCTGGTGGTCAGTTGGCTGCAGGCGCTGTGAGAGAAGGCAGAATTGGGATGAGTCTGCTCTGTCCCTTGGCCACAGGATGATTAATGCCACTTGAGAAGAGAGAACACAAACTGGGCAGAGTGGAGGGACTGAAGCTCATGAGCTCGCCGATGCTGAGTGGCCCTAGGAGAGCCAAGCAGAAGGTCCAGTAGATCTTCAGATCGGAATGTCGGGGGTGAGAGCTGGGTTAGAGATACTGATTTGGGAATTATTGGTCTGTATATGGTAACCCAAGTTGTAACTGAAGAGACCCAAAGAGAGTGGGTATGGTGAGAGAAGAGGACCTAAAGCAGAAGCCAGGTAGCATCATCATTTAAGGGCCATGGAGAGATGGGGACGTTCACAAACGCAGCTGAGAGGGTACCGCCAGAAGACCAGCTGGAAGTCACGGCATGTGTCGTCAACAGAAGCACAAGGAAGAGAGTCCAAGGAAAGATCTGTGAGACTTTTTTTGTGGGAACCATCACAACGGCTATAATTTTCTTCCATTCCAGTAAAGAAGCTTTCTCATGCACATAATTCATGGGAATCCATAGGCCTAAATACTTTATTAAGATATCTTATGAGTTACATTTGTGGGCCAACTCAAGGGACGATTTGGCTCTAGGAAGATGTTTCTGTTTCCTTAGTGTGTGATACCTCAGGCTTTGTTAATAAGGACTTTAACTCTTATGTTGTCACTGACATTCATTCAGTAAACTGAAAAAAATCATAATATCAGTTCTAGACTTTCTATTTTCATAGTCCCATTAATTTCAATAACTTGAGAGAAATGATCTGTTGCATATTTCAAATAGATTGATTATAATGTTATCCATATGAGACTAAAGAAAAAATATTAATGATGTTTTATATAGATTTTAGACTTTTTCATTCTATTAGCAATGTTATTCTATCTGTTTCAGTCCCAAAGGATGACTGGTTAGGTTTAGCTGTGTAAATTGAATCTTTGATGCTTTTGAATCTTCTAAAAAATGGGGGTACTGTAGTAGCTGGATGGGGAAGAATCTGGTCAATAATTCTGCCATTAAGTTACTGAACATTAAGACATTCTGTTGAGGTGTATTCTACACTAAAAATAGAAATATCAAACTGCATCAATTACACACCCCCATTCTCAACTGCCATTGAATAACCCTGATGACTGTTTCATGGAGAAGGAAAGGAGAAGATAAATACCTTGTCTTTTAATTACTAGAAATATAGTTCACTATTTGAAAAAGTAGGTAGTGTTTTTATTTTGTAAGTTACAGGGCAAAAAAAAGAAATCATCCTCGTATTCAGGTAAAGTAAATCAAGAGAGTTCAGTATAAACTTATTGACTTGTCAAAATATGTTAAAAACTTGGAGATGGGTATGAGACAAGCATTTTCAATACTTTATGATGATTTTCTGGAACATTCTGAGCAGGAAGGGATGTGGGAAAACAGAAAGCTAAAAGATGTGGCTGACCTCTCTTTTTCTTCTACTTTTATGTTCAGCCTAATTCATTTTTGCCTGTCAAAGGTATATGTTTACCTGACTGAACTGCCATCCTTTTAAATAATATCCAATCTGTTGTGATGAACAGGAAATTTAATTCCAAACAGCAAAGTGGGAAACATTTGAGATGGACTAGAAACTGCAACTCAGAGAAATCACAGGGATGTCGTGAAACAGGCAAGTTGCATGGGGTAAAGGAGAAATTCTACAGGAAGGTGGAATATTATTTGGCCATGTTATACGGAACAACTATGCTTACTATAAAGTTAAACCTCTTTTAGCTGAGTGTTTAAATTCATGAACCTTTAACAAAACAACACATTTTTCCTTTAGTCTTTTGCTTCCTGATCTTCCTTCACTCCGTCTTTCAAACTTTTGCCTTCTTTTAGCCCTAATCTTGCTGTGACAGCAGCTTGTAAATTTCAAGCTCTCTCCATTCATATTTGCCACCCACCCTGCCATCAAGACCTCACTCACTGATCCTGGGATTTCCAGATCTGACCTGGTATAACCTTGAGGCAGCCTTCCATGATTGACAGCAGCTGCATATATAGTATTGTTTCTTAGAGATCGGAAAAGACCAGAAGATTTGCAGTGGCAACTGCCAAGGAACTTTATGTAAAGAATTGTGGCTTATAGGAGCTTTTCTGACTTGTATAGGAACCAAAATTCAGGTCATTCCTAATACAGATAAGCCACACAACATTCTGTGTTACCTTTCTGGCTTTGGGTTTTTTCTTTCTTTTTCCTGCCTCTTCCATTCTGACCATTATTGTTTGATGTGGTGGGTGATGGGTAGTGAGAAGGAGGTCGTGGAGGTATGGGGAGGCTTAATCCCACTCCCTTACTCCTACCCTCTACCCAAACTTTTCCGTTTCCTGTCCTTTTCCCTTCATCTTTCCAAATCCTTCTTTTGTCCTACCCAAATACTGAAAGTCAGAGGACTAGATCAGAGTAAGAAGATGCTATTAGAGTTGGTAGAGACACAACTCCAGTTCCAACACACACAGACACACAAACCTTAATTTGTAGAGGGTACATCATAATTTCATGCAGAAAAAAACTTTTTACCTCTTTCTGGCATGTCAACTGGAACAAAAGTCACTGAAAGACCTTTTTCAAACTCAATTTGTTATCATTAACATTATCAGCAATATCAGTTCAGCTTTAAGTATGAATAAACATTGCAACCAGTCCCATGTGTTTTCAAATATCCCGTTGACAGAATACTGCTGGCCTTTTTGGTAATGCAAAGAGCAGAGCTTACATCTGGGTAGGCACAAATATTTTAGATTATTCTCTTTTAAAACAAACATGTGACTGACAACTCTTATTCTGACTGCTTATATGACTTGAACTCTACTTTAATGCTGACAGAAATTTTTAGACTGCTGTTTGACTAGACTCATAGACTCCCATAGTTTCTTTCTTTTTTAAATAAATTTATTTATTTATGGCTGCATTGGGTCTTCGTTGCTGCACGCAGGCTTTCTCTAGTTGCGGTGAGTGCGGGCTTCTCTTGTTGCGGAGCACGGGTTCTAGGCGTGCGGGCTTCAGTATTTGCAGCACACAGGCTCAGTAGTTGTGGCACACAGGCTTAGTTGCTCCTCGGCATGTGGGATCTTCTCGGACCAGGGCTTGAACCCGTGTCCCTTGCATTGGCAGGCAGATTCTCAACCACTGCACCATCAGGGAAGTGCCTAGACTCCCATAGTTTCTTGTGTTTTTCCTTTCGATCCAAGGGATCTTTCAGAGTCTACAAAAGATGTCCTTCTCTGTGTAAAATCAGGAATACCAACAGTCTCATCCTTGGAATGAAAGAATGGCTCCTGCTCGGTAATTAATAGAACTCTGCATTAGGAACTAGGGTCTCCTAGGGTACTATTTTGTATTAACAAGCAAAATGCCAAAGCAAGGGGTAAAACTGTATTTTCTCAGCCAAGATATACTTCCCCTTTGTTCCTATCACAATAAAAAAAAAAGAAAATTATTTTTATTTGCGGTACGCGGGCCTCTCACCGCTGCGGCCTCTCCCGTTGCGGAGCACAGGCTCCGGACGTGCAGGCTCAGCGGCCACGGCTCACGGCCCAGCCACTCCGCGGCATGTGGGATCCTCCGGGACTGGGGCACGAACCCGAGTCCCCTGCATTGGCAGGCGGACTCCCAACCACTGCGCCACCAGGGAAGCCCTTGGTATATGTTTTAAGATTTTTCTCTTCAGGTTCTAAGTGCTGTCCTTCAGGTATTTTTTGTTCCACATTCCATGTAAGAAAAAGAAAGAGAACAGAAACACATATCAAGATAGAATCAAGGGGGCTTCCCTGGTGGCGCAGTGGTTGAGAGTCCGCCTGCCAATGCAGGGGACACGAGTTCGTGCCCCGGTCCAGGAGGATCCCACGTGCCGCAGAGCGGCTGGGCCCGTGAGCCATGGCCGCTGAGCCTGCGCGTCCGGAGCCTGTGCTCCGCAACAGGAGAGGCCACAACAGTGAGAGGCCCGCGTACCGCAAAAAGAAAAAAAAAAAAAAAAAAAAGACAGAATCAAGTGTCATGGGAGGGGAATGCAAAATTGAGAGCTCTTTCTTAAGGCATTTTACACAGTGCTTTCATGAGACAAATCACTCTTGCTACTCCTGAACAACAAATCCTGTAAAGCAAGTAGAGTTTGGATTCCTATGCTGGATATACTATTTACTCTGAACCTTTCATATTTGCCTACCTAAATTTCACGTCTCATTACAAACCACCACAGAGCTACATTGTACAATTGTATTTCTGGAATAGTGAACAACAATTCCATTTCTGATTAGATGATCTTTGTGTTAACAAAAGTCTTTCTGGAGGAATGTGAAATCAGCTCACTGATTTCAAAATTTTCTCATTTCCTTTTCCCCTTCTCAGCGTCACATTAAGCTCCTCCATTTTGTCCCTCTCTTGGCAAAGCACCAGTGTGGCTTGGAATGAGGACACTGTGTGGTTGCCAGGGTGACCCCAAGGACTGGTTACTGCACATATGGTTCTGCAAATGGAAGTTCCTCAGTCAGACCCAATGGCAGGAAAGAAGATTTGCAAATTATCCCAGGGCAAAGCCGGTGTAAAGTTTCAGATAAATGTTCAGAATTAACCACCTCCCGTTACTCCTAAGGTACAAAAATAACTCCATGAAAAGAATTTAATTTTTTTTATAATCTTGCTCAGTGATCTTTCTCTTCTTAAAGAAGAAAAAACACTCACAGCTATAAGAGGAAGAACATTTGCTTTGAAGGGCGTTCATAACATTTGATTAATACATGCAGGAAAGTATGTAGATGCTTAACTGCAAGAAGGCCTGAAAGTTCCCATTTTAATTATTGAAGGATCAGAGTCAGCAACAAGTCAGTCTAGAGCTCAAAAGTAGCTGTTCACATCAGTGGGTCCAAGACTGACTTGCAAAATCTTCTATTGATATTAACATTTGACTGTTTCTACAACTCTAAGTCTCCACAGATACCGTATTTTTAAGGCTCCATTGGAACAATCACTGGCTGGAAACACCAGAGCAAAAGAGAGGTGAGATTACCACCATGCCATGGGCAATCTGGGTCCCATGTTCCCTCTGAAGAACTACATTTTGCTTTGTGCTTTTTCTGGAATTTTGTACAGGTTGGTTGTGATTCTATATTTCACTAAAGGAGAAGCAAAACAAAAGTATTTGCCAGTAAGTATATATTGGGCGTTGTTCATTTTTTATATTTGACAACTAGTATTTCAATTTAAGCTGAATGGTTCTCTCAATATTACATGGATTAGAGTCATTCCGGTGAAACTTGGTTAAGTAATGCTTCTGTTTAAGAAAAACTTGAAACAGTCTATCAAATCATTGCATGTTTTTAAACTCAACAAAAGCCTACTTAACATGCCAAGATTTTTAAAAACCAGTATGTTCAATTTTATATGTTATTTTTAATTTAATATGTTCAATAAGTATTTTATGTTAAATATAAATTGATTATGCAACACATTTTTCCAAGGTGTTGGTGGTCATTATTTCTAATTTGATGGCTGGGCTTAAGATTAAATAGAAGAGATACTTCAATTTACCAAGTACTGTCAGGTATAATAATTTGCTTAGTAAATATATATCAAGGTCAACTTGATAAAATTCATTCATCACAACCATAAAAAAAATTATGAAGTCAGTTTAGGGTGTTTAGAAAAAGATTACTGGAACTCCCCAGTCATAATATCTGAACCCCAAAATCATTGATTCCAAGCCCTATAGCAACTTCAAGAATTCCAATGCTCCTGGTGCTATATCAAGAATTTTCTTATTGACATTCTGTCACATCATGTTTAGAAAAAACTAAAACAGAAAAAATTAGCATAAAAAAGTAGGATGAAAATCATTTGACAGATGTTTCTAGTTTCAGTTTGGACAGTTGGTGTTAGAGATAAACATTCATAATCTATCCCATCTTGTTTGGCAAATACCAAGATATGTTGCTTTAAACACCAAATTCTAGTATTTAGGAATTTTCAGAAGTGTGACTAATCTTCTAGTTCATATCAGACTAGAAACACATTTGTTCATTCTGTCCATTTCATAGGCAAAATATTGATAGATATCAGATTCACTATCAGTTTATCCCCACGTAAGATCAGTCCTGTCATTCTCTCCTTTGCAATATGCCTCCTCATGGACTGCATCATCTATCTACATTTGGGAATCTTCGCTGGTAGAAACTACTACCAATTCCCTTCCAGACACTACACCCCCCTCCAATGTTTAGTGTGAAAACATCTCCCTAAAGTGTCCAGATCCTGAAATCATCCACATTAATGGGATGAATTACTTACAATACAAGAGCCTGTCAAATTTCCCCTCCAGGTCCCAAGATTTCAATGTTACACTTATGTTTTAATAAATATTTGTATTTCAATTTATTGAAATTATCTTCCAGACATGCTAGGTACACTTGGTTTTGTTTCTCAACCAATCTGATCACACTTTAGTGTTCCTTCTGAATATGTCTAATGTCTTTAAATCCATATCCAGGCAGTAACCCTTCAAGAGCCTATTTCCAGTACTACTTAATGCCTTCCATACTCATTAGGGCTAAACAGAAGAAAAAATATGCTCAGTATGCCAAGGTGTAAGTATTTTCATTATCAATGACAATAGTATCCCATAAGGTTTTCTAGGAGGAAGCACTATTAAATGAAAGATTAAGCTGTTGGAGAACATAAAAATGGTATGTACGTATTTATCAACATAAAATATAATTATTTTGCATAAATCTCAATCACTGGCCTCTAAAGCTCACTTTCAAAAATAATTATTAGTGTTTCTATAAGAATAATAGCCCATTCTCTTAATTTCATTATTCAGACCTATTGATTTAGAGTTCTTAAATTAAAAAAAAATAATTTCCTTATTCTCTCATGGGAAATGGCTATTCTTGTTATATCTCCAGTACTTCCTAGTTGACTAACTTCTTTTTGCTTATCTTTCCTGTTGGAGAAAAATTTTTAAAGGAGGTATTTCATTTTTTCTCCTTCATTGACAAATGAATTTATTTCTCTCTACAGTATTTTTTAAATTGATACATTGACCTTGTATGGACCTATCTTTTCCCTCTAGCTCTTTTTCTGGAAGCTACTCCTTTTTCCATGCTTTTATCTCTATGTCATAGACAAATATACATTTAAAATTTGATCCTTTACAATTCTAGTATACTTTTCTTTTGGATGTAGTTATATAAGCTTCCTTTTATGAGAACATATTATTTTATTTTTATGGTATGCGAAAGGAGGTCTATAGATGGGCTTCAAAGTTTATGTAAAATCTGTATATGTTCATTTGTGGAGAAAACCCATTCATTTCAAAAGTTCTCAGAGGGTTTTGGAAAACAAGAACGTAAACGGACAGTCCACAACACACAAGTACCCCATGTACACGGCCCACACCACTCCACCAGCCCTGGATGTTCTGCTCTTTCCAGGGTGCAACTCCATTTCCCTCAACTAAGAACTGGGAAGAGACTGACACCAAGAGATACCTTCTCCCATACAAATGCTGATATTTCACAAGTTACCAATTCCCAGGTGTATCTAATTCACCCAATTCCTACAGGAAGATGGGCTTTTCATGAACCATGACCAGTCCCAGTTTTGTAGCCAGAGCAAGGGGAGATAAGTTTTAGAATTCCAAATGAGAATTCAAATGAGTTTTCTCATTCTAAAAATTACAAAGAAAAAGTTATATCGAGTTGTTTTTATGCTGCGAGTGGCCTAAGAATCTACCCATGGTTATTTCCAAGGAAAATGCACTGCAGATTCCAACCTGATTTCCACTTGGGTCCTGCCTATGTAGGTCATTCTAAGAAAAGGCAAGGAAACATTTTATTTGGTTGCTTTTTAGTTTTTCCTCTTAAAGATCATCATTCAGTTATTCCAGCTCTATAACTCTAGGCCAAGTCTTGCTTCTGCTTTCCAGACTCATAGATTCAACTCTACAGTCTTTCTCCATCTGGATGCCCACAGGCACCTCTCCTCCCACCCTGTATCCCTGCCTAGCCCCACTCCACAAGAATAAGTGTTCTCTCATTCATATTTGTCTTCCTCTCTAGCATTGTGCCTGGTCCATAATAGAGTTCGATAAATGTTTGCTGATGCACGAATAAATGGAACTAATTTTAAAACCAGTTTTCATTTAGCCATTATTGATTATTAGACATAATTTTTAAGTATGTAACCTGAATTGTTAATACAGTAGGACATACAAAATACAGTGTTAGGTCACACTGTTCAGTTTTTGTTCTGTTTGTTTTGGATTTTAGTACTTCTTAACACAATTTTTACTAAATCTATACATAATGAGCAGAAAATATGAATATGATTATGCGTTTCTTAGCTTGGTTCTACTTTATATACAAAAATGTTAAAAGTGGACCATTTCTCTTCTAGTCTCTGGTATGAATCAGGAAACATAGATCGCAGATATTCCTGGTTTCCAGACTGAAGTGTTGTGCTACTTATGCCTGTAAGCAGTATGCATTTTGACTTGCAAAAAAGAAGTGGCTAAAGCCAATTTTTTGTGACCCTTAGCCCACCCACTGAGGGTATAAAAAGTTTGAGACTGAAAAGACCATTAAAGAAAACGTCTTTAGAGAAAGGTGTTGAAGTGCCATGGCATTTTCCTCCCACTGCCTAGGGGGGCAGGAAGGAGGCTGCTTGGCCTGTCTCCCCCTAGATCTTAGGGACCCAGTGAACTGGTAATTGAATCACACAGAAAAAGTCTACAAGGGAGAAATTGGCTGAAGTGGCTGATGGCAGCTGACAAAGGAAACTTCACTGGAGGTAAATTGTGATAACAAACAAGGGAGTAGAGGCAATGACATGTGTTTTACGTAAACCAGATGTTGGCCATGAAGGAGAGAACCAGCCTGGAACCATTTTCAATTTTGTCCAAAAGGACTTCATGAAAGGGTGTTATGACTCTCTCAGGGGTGAAGGTGGTGGACTACTGCATGCCCTGAGGTTGAGGGGAAAAGTCAAAGTAGTCAGCTAGAAAATGGAAGACTCATTGCCCAAGTCACAGGAAGTTTACTCAGGTGTGCCCAAACGGATGAGTTTCAAAGAGACACATAAAAGTGCCCCCTCAAGAGTCAGCCTCCAACAACCACTAAGACCAGAGAACCCCAATGCCAGGCCAAGGTATTTCCTGCCCACTTCCTCTCTTCCATCCCCGTCACTACCCTGGAGGAACCAGAGGCAGCCAAATGGGGTGGGTAGGGAGAGAAGAAATAAACTATAAGAACATAGGGTGTTCTCCCTACCTGCCTGCCACTGCAAACTTCCAACCTAAACAGGTCGAAGCTGGAGGAAGGCAGAAGATTTAATTTGATGGGAAGTGTAAAGTTTTGCTATTACGTGAGACTTGAAAAGAGAATTGGTTTTATGACTAAAGGGACTAGAAGGCTTTTGGCTTTCTGGGAGTTACTGGGAAAGTCATGGGACCTGCCCCATATTTCATCCAAAGGGCAGAGAAGATCTACTCAGAGTAGGTTTGAATGAGCAAAGGGACAGGAGAGCACTTTTCAGTTGCACCATGCATCCTATGGACTACTGTTATTTCTACAAATAATTACCATCATAATCCCAAAGTAGTCTTTGAATTTCAGAGTGATGATGTCAGTAATTCGGTAATGCTAGAATGCTTGAAAGGTTCCCTCCGAAAACTGGTGGTTCACTCACATTATCCAGGTTTGCACTTCTAAACTCTACATCTTGCAGTTATGGAGAAAACTGATGACAACATCTCCACATTCATCCACAGATACCTTTTCCTTGACTTTGAAAAAATACATTTGCAACAATATAAATAAGTGTACCCCCCCCCCCAATTTTTTCACTAAAACATTTTAATGTGTGACTATTGAAAAAGTCTTATTTAAATTTTGTTTATTATTTAATAGATGGCATTACATTTAGCAGTGGGCACAGGAACAAAACTATATTCTAAATTAGCTTCCACAAGGAGATCTATAATTCAGTAGGATAAACTAGAATCTCAACATATTGTAGATGAACGACTAATAAGCATTTTTAGATGATAATGATGGTTGGTCATTACCTAGTACATGCTAAAAACATAAAGAAGGCCTGAAGAGAGAATTAAGAAATGGCATACAAAAAGGCTTGTTTTCCCATGACTAAACTTAGTCTCACCATCCACCTGGTTGTTCACATCTTCTTAAGGTGGAAAGCAGACATCGAGATGTAAAATCTGAGAAATTTTCCAAAATCATCCTTAAAAGAGTAGGGTGCTGAATACAAAGGCTCCTTCCATTTACAACATTGTTTCCAAATAGCATTCCTGGCATCAGATATGTCTACATGACAGAAACCAGGTAGATGAAAAATGAAAAACTCTCAGTTTGGTCAATCAGCAGATTGCCTTTCTAATCACACTACACTGATTATTAGCTATTCCCGATCTCCCCATACCCTGGCACCTCTCTGTGTTAGTCCTGGAGCCTTTGTTCTTGCTGATGGAGAGGCCTTAAGAATCTCTTCTGTTTCTTTAAGGCTCTAAGAAGACTTAAATTCCTACAGATGAGGTGATGAAGAATGTAACGAACCAATCATTAGAAATGAATGGAAAATAGATTAAGTGGAAATATGTCCTACACTTCTGTCCACTAAGACCCTGGGGAGGGATGTGGGGACTGCCCCAACACTTGTTTGAATTTTCCTTTGGCTACATCTTCTCAGGCTACTGCCACAGGTCAATCTTCTCAAAAGGAAGCTCAAAGATCTCATATCAGTAGAACCATCTCTCGGCTACACTCCTTCTAGGCTTATGTCAACAGTGCCACCCAGAAACTTTGACACTGAAGTCTCCTTCACTCCCTTGGAAACATCTAAAGGATTCTCAGATTCTATATGATTTGGGTTCCCCTTTTAGGCTCTGTAACAACCTGTACAGTGACAACATGCCCTTCACTTTTACACTTACCCATAGCCCTCGTTTATAGGCCCCTGTTGGGAAATCACACCCACGTATAACTTTGAATTTGTCACTTGCGCGCACGCACGTGTGCACACACACACACACACACACACACACACACACACACACACACACACTCTTTACACAGATGTACTAGTAACAAAACCAATTAAAGCACCATCCCAAATCCTGCCTTCTCCCTCCAACTACCTCCCCCAACCCTGGCTTCTGCTACCTTTCTTGCTTTCTGCTAGGAGCTACCTTAGCAAAGGTATAGGCCATTCCTTGGTGGAAAAGCAAAGGGAACGTCCACGGACATCACCAACTGACAAGGAGAAACCTTAGCTTTTTCAGCAGCTATCCAGATATCTCCAGGACTTAGTTGCTTTGATTTAGACCAATAAAATACAAGAGATGGGCAAGAGCTCAGATAAATGCCCAGATCGCTGCAGTAGACTCTCCTGAGATGAAATGTTCCACACAGCCTCTCCAGAGTCATTCTACGTGATCTAACAACCCAATCTGTTTCCTCTGTTGCAGTTCCACAGTGCATCACATTGGACTTGTTCTTTTCCTTCCCTGCCTCCCTGATATTTTCCCCTCACTCTTGCTTCACTGAGATGGCACTTTCCAATAAACCATTAGCAGCTTTCTTTTGTTTTCTAAGGAATCTATGTAAAGAGACAATAAAAGAAAATTTGACCAAGGCAAATAGTTTATTTTATAATCTAACAGTTTTTCTCTAATATTTAATGTCTCTGTTTTAATCACTAAATGGAGGGTAATTTTAGCTTTTTACGTATTTCACTTCATTTATAAATGTCTATCCTGAAGATCTCAAAATATCAACATCATATTTTATCTCTGCAGTATATATTTTTAATCATTAATATTTTTTTCCAAGCTGACTTAATATCCTTGAATCTGACTAAATGAGGAAGCTGGTTGGAGGGTCAAGAAGAGGTTCTGAAATAATCAGAATCAAATCAACACTGCATTTGCTAGAGCTCATGTCACTTCATACTTTTGGATTTATGTGCATGAGGATTGAGCTGGACATTTCTCCTTTTTATGTTGTACTGAGTTGTTCTTTAAATTACAGAATTAAATTGCTCAAAGATGAAATCTTTTGAGTTACAATGTCCCCGAATCAAATGCTGCAAAGATGAAGTAGCTTCGCTGTTATGTCTGTCAAAGCCTTCTAGCTATACTTCACATTTGGTGCCTTTATATTTGTTCTTCTATTTCTATTTTGTTAAATAAAATGTTGGAACATATACCAAGAAACACAGATTGTCCATAGCAGAATGAGACTTGGGCCGTGGTTGGAAATAATTTAAATTAAACATTACATGAACACTGAAGAAGTTTCCAACTTCCCAGTTTAACTTGTGTATAAATTATACCCCCCAAAAATGTAATACAAGAATATTATATAAAGGAACCTAGGAATCTAAATATATAATTGATCCATAGTTTATTTTTTATATAAATTATATTTTAAAAATAAAAATTAAATATATTCTCATTTTTAACAAAAGATTACTAAATCCCACCAGAATAAAGTACTAAACATAGAAAAGTCTCTAGAACATAAACCTTGCTTGAAAAAATTATCTTACCTAAAATATAAATTATGCTTCTAAAGAGAATTCTTACCCAAAACATATATTCTATGACCAGATAAAGGGCATTCAATATTAAGGATGTAAATAATCATGCAAATATTTTTCCAACTGGGCAACAAGAAGGACTCATTTTATTCTACGATTCTCCAAAATGCTGTGTTGCTTATCAAGTTTTAAAATAACTGCTTCCGTGTCCACGTTTTGGCAGCCACAAACTATGGCGTGACTAGAACTTTGCTCATGTTGCTTTGGATTCACAGGCTGTGTCTAAATGCAGCCTCTGAGTTGGATAGCTGCACACAGAATCTAGCCAAATCGGTTGCAGAGATCTTCATCAAATGTTAAGATATCTTTTTGATATTGTTAACAATTATTAAAGACATTTTAAATCTATAGACATAGACATAATCTAGGCCAAGGCCCAACATATGCCAAAGAATGACAGAAGACATTTGGAGGATGATGTAATTCTCAAAAGCTGGTAACAGATGACCCTGACTGGATTTTCTAAAAACCAGCACTGACCTAGTCACATATTGGGTTATCAGAGAAGTTTCCTAATAAAAAGTATCTCCAGCCCAATTATGATCCACTCTGCAGGAGCAAGATACCGAAAAAGAAAACAGTAGATACACCAATAGGAAAATGTAATGAATAATTTTATGCCCATAAATTTGAAGACTTAGACTAAATGAACAAATTTCTAGAAAACAGTAACTTACCAAAACATATTCAAGAAGATATTAACAACCAAGTACTAGTACTCTAACCATAAAGGACATTGAGTTTAAAATCTTCCCACAAAGAAAAAAATGGGCTCAGACAATTTTACAGGCAATTTCTACAAAACTTTCAGGGAACAAACAATTCCAGAGGATAGGAAAAAGCACGGAAGAGACAACTCACTTTATGTGATTTTTATAAAACCTTGTTACTAAAACTAAACAAGGACGGTAAGAGAAAGGAAAATTACAGGCCAATCTCATTCATGTACATAGATTCAAAAATCCCAAATAAAATATTAGTAAACTTAATTAATCACTGCATACAAATACACTATCATCAATTCAACTTCTATCAAGA
This sequence comes from Grampus griseus, assembly GCF_964374135.1. Classification (NCBI taxonomy): domain Eukaryota; kingdom Metazoa; phylum Chordata; class Mammalia; order Artiodactyla; family Delphinidae; genus Grampus; species Grampus griseus. The sequence goes on from NC_139019.1 coordinate 74,470,172, forward strand.
ATAAAAAGTTGATTTCAGCTCAAGATATAAGGAGCTTGGAAGTTGTCGCTCCCATCTTTACAGCAAGAAAAACTGAAGATGAAAAAAATAATTTGTTTCTATCCGATAACTGAAGTTGCAAGACAAATTACCGCCCCCAAAATGTGGAGGGAGGCACATCCAGAAAGGCACAGCAACCAAAACGTGCTTCACTGCAGCAGAAATTGCTAGAGCTGCAAACTGATAGGAACAGTTAAAGGGTAATTTTGACTGAAGCCTGAGTGTGGACTACCATGAAAGTAAGAAACTCCAGGGACCACACTCTTCAAATGCCCCCTGCAGATTTTCATGGGCTTTCCCTCCAAAAGCTCCAACAGGCTCTCCCTTGAGGATCTGAGAATTGGAGAAACAGTCCCTTGTAGTTCTGTCAAGGGGAGGGGAAGAGTAGTTCTTGTGAAACGTATTCAGAGACATCTCCATTGAAGAGGCTTACTCTACAAGGCAAAGGACTTGGGCTTAGCATGGATTTTGAAAACTTATCCTAGGGGTTAGCCATTTCTCCCCATTCCAGCCACCTCCAGCCTTCCTGTCTCACTCAAGGGAAAAAAATAAAAACCATAGTGAACAGGGCATAGGGCTTCAAGGAAACAGATTTGAAATGCTACAGCTGGGGAAGGCAGGAAGGGACAAACAAAATAAATTCAAACCACAGGAGGAGGGGCAGAAACAATTGTGAAGACCACAGTCACTAGACATACGCTCACAAAAAGACTGAGATTCATCAGCTTACAGAACGCTCCTCCTCCCCCACCCCTACCACCACACCCACAGGGCTTCAGTATCATAATAGTGGGTTATAGCTAAGAGAGCTGCAAGACATAGGCTCTCTCTGAGGGGCAGTACTTAGGGAAGGCCCAAAGCAAAGACAGGAGAGAAAGGAAAGATGCTAGAGGAATTTGAAGCTTCTGGAGTCATAGCTACAACAAACATTAAACACAGCCCAACTCCTAGCAAGATTAGCATAAATCCTCACACTAAAAGCCTATTAAATTAGTTGCTATTACCTGATACAATATGTCCTGCTTACAACAACAACAAAAATTACAAGGATGCTAAAAGGGAAACAAAAAAAAAAAAAAACACACACACCACCACCACAATCTGAAGAGATAAAGCAATCATCAGAACCAGACTCAGATACGACACAGCTGTTGGAATTATCAAACAGGGGATTTTAAGTGACTAAGATTAATACGTTAAAGGCTCTAAAGTAAACAACATGGAAATTCAAATGGAAAATGTAAGTAAAGAGATAGAAACCTTAAGGAAAGGCTATAAATATCAAACACAGTAAAAGAAACAAAGAATGCCTTTGATGGATTCACCAGTAGACTTGACATGCATGAGGAAAGAATTCGCAAACCTGAGGAAAACAGGTCAATAGAAACGTCTCAAACTGAGATGCAAAGAGAAAACAGAATGAAACAATAGAACAGAACATCCAAGAGCAGTGGGACAACTTCAAAAGGTGTAACAAACACGTAACTGAAATACTGGAAGAAGTAAGAAAGAAGCAGAAGAAATATTTGGAATGATGATGGCCAAGAACTTTCCATATTAATGACAGACAGACACCAAACCACAGAACCAAGAAGCTCGAGGAACACTAAGCCAGTTTATTTTTTTAATAACAAAAACAAACAAGCAAAAACACCTAGGTATATTGTATTCAAATTATAGAAAACCAAGGACAAAGATAACCTTAACAGAAGCCAGAGGATGAAGAATAAGACAAGGCTTCCCATTATGACAACTTCTACCTAATAGTGTATCAAAGGTCTTGGAAAAAACTAAATAAAGAGGATTTGAAAGGAAGAAAGAAAATTACCATGATTCACAGACAATATGATAATGCATATAGAAAACCCAAACTTAATTATAAATTAAGGTTTGCAATATTCTTACAGAGAAAATTATAAAACTTGATTGGAAAACATCAAAGAATACCTAAAAAAGTTGAGAGACATGCCATGTTCATGGATAGAATGACTGAATATTATAAAGATGTCATTTCTCCTCAAATTGATCTACAGACTGAATGCAATTCTAATCAAATATCTAAAGGTTTTTGGTGAAGCTCAACAAGCCGATTCTAAACTTTGTATGGAAGATCAAGAGTTGAGAATTGCCAAGTCTCCCTTCTGACAAAGAATAAGATGGGTGAATTGCTCTGTCTGACATCAAGAAATATTATAAAGTTACATTAATTAATAGTGTAGAATCAGTGCACATAAAGAAAAATAAAGGAATGGAATATAGAATCTAGAGGCAAACACCTGCGTAGAAACTTGAGTTATGAAACAGTAGCATTGTAGATCAGTGAGGAAACATTTCAATAAACGTTATCCAGACTTTTGCTTATCCATATAGGGAAGAAAACAAAGTTGAATCTTTATATCACACAGTATGCAGAAATGAATTTCAAATGGATTAAAGACTAAAAGGAGAAAGACAAAGTGATAAAATTTTTTAAATACAATCAACTAGTAGAGAAGACAGACATGGAAAAAAAAATACTTTGAATGCAATGTATTAATTAAGTCCAATGAGGACATAAAGGGGGAGATCTCCCTGGAGGTGATGGGGATGGAGAGTATTTATTCCAAGCAGAGGAAATAGTGACTGCTAAGACCCAACAGTATATATTGGCAGGTACTTTCAGGGACTTGTAGGCCATACCACATGGATGGCTCCCTCAACATATGGGGGTAGTAGGAAGAGAAGCTAAACTGTTAAAAGAGATGGAGGTCAAATCCTACAGGGTCTTGTTTACTCTGTAAAGGAATCTGAGCAGAGTCATGTAGGCAATGAGGAACCACTGAGGAATTGGAAATAGAAGTAATGTGATGTCATTTGCATTTTAGAAAGATCAGTGTGACATAAAGGTGGATGATACAGTGGAAGGGGGTTAGACTGAAACTTGGGAAATAAGCAGACAATGAAAGAAATGTAGGCACAGCTAATGTTGGCTTGAGTTAAGATAGCAGCAAAGGAGCTGAAGACAAGCAGAGGGGAGTTAAACAGGGGTTAAGGAGGAGTTAGAATTCACAGGGCTTAGTGACTGTGCAGGAGGATATGAGGATGATTCTCAGGCTTCCAGAATGGATAACTGAATGGATGGTAATGTAAATTCATATACAGAAAGAGGAACCAATTCGGGGGGTGGAGATGGGGAGTAAGATAATGAGTTCAGTTGTGAACAAACTGAGTTTGGATAGTATTGTCATATCCAGCAGGAGATGCTCAATAGTCGTGGAAGACATCAAAGATAGTAAAAGAAGAAAAAAAAAAAGTAGTTTCCATGGTGAAGGAACAAAATTAGAATGCATTCTGATATTGTTATAAAAAGTTTGGTGTCAGTTATGATGGTCAGTGGTAGTCCCTGGAAAATGTGCTGCATGGAAAAAAGAAGTCTGAAAAACAAACTACTGCTAAATATTAGTCTTAATTAAAAATAAAATAGTATTTACTGGTGTCAAAATAATGAGGTCCAAATGAGCTTGGGAACCCAAATTTGGAAAGATATTCTTTAACATTTAAATCATTGTGCCTACTTTTTCTGACTCCAATGAATATTTCTCTTTATTTGCTCTTTATGTGTAGAACACATAAAAAACAAATTGTTAGAGTGGGTAATCTAGGGCCTTCCAGTATATATAAGTGCTTCCTTAAAAACCGGAGCGATCCGAACAATAGCAAGCCCAGATGTCATGGAGAACACAGCCTAATATACCAGAATAATAGTATAGATTAAAACAACCCCACATCGTCACCACCGGCACTTTAGATCCCTCCATAAACAACTGATGAACTAGAGTAATAAACACCGAATCAACATTGGAGGCTGCTTTAGCTTTTCAGACTTTGGAATCCATATTGGAAATCATTGCCTCAGTGACCTAGAGAAGCCTATATATTCCTAGAGATAAACAGACAGACTTAACTCAATAAATATTACAAACGGCATTAGAAACTCGCCAAAGTTTCAAAAACAGGCTTTTAAATGAAATAATTATAAAACTGAAACAGTAGGATTTGGGGTTTTCTTGCTTTAACTTTTCCTATGTCTCTAAAAAGCAACATGTTTTTAAAAGTGATAGGCAGTTTCCTTGGCACCTTTTGACATTAGCGATTGTGTTCTAATTCCCTAAATTCTCTTTATTTTCAAAATTTACACTTGTCACTTCTCTACTGTTTCCCCTGAAATGTGTGCAGAAGTGAGAGACTCCCAATCCAGGAAGACCTGAAGCTGTGCCTGTATCACTAAACACAGTACCTTGTACCCTATTTTTCTTTACTTACAGAGTCTCTTTAAGAAAATGCTCAAAACAATTATGTTTCATTTTATACGATAAAAATAGCTTTCTGTATTAAGCTGCTGCGCATGTTGGGGAGATGATGTTGGTTTTTTACTAGTATTTTTCTTGAACACACGTCTTTGACTGAAACTCTAACTTCACTCCCAAGATATTAAGAATCAGCTCTTTTTACTTTTCTCATTTGCTTCCCTAAACAGCATCAGTTAATTTCTAGTTGTTAGAAGATCTAGAATTTAGGAAACCAAGTGCTGCCATTTCATTTCTCATGCTTCTCTAAAAGCCTAAGGTTTAAAAACATAACAACAACCTTGGCTAATGGAAGCGGTCCTTTGACTCAAACATTTATTTTAGCACTTATGGTGAAGAGGCATCGTATTTTTATAGTCAGGATGTACACTCCTAAATTAGGAATAAACTCTACCTTATGATGTGGACATTCAAAGTATGTATTCAAATTAGTAGATTTATACTTTTGCATACTTTACCACATATAATTTTAAATGAATAAATAAGCTTAAACTGTTATGTTTGAAGGTTAAGCTACCACATGAAATTCCTTTATTTTTCATATTCTTATAGTAATTGACTGATTCTAATTTTAGTTAATATATTAACCTTTGCTGGAATAATCCTAAAGCATGCTGATTCTTGTTTTCCATAGCAGTTTAGTGATTCTCAACCCACCTCACGTCTATAAATGGGTATACCTAAAGCTCACACCTTTCTATGAAAGGCTTGTGATTTACTTTCAAGCAGAGAAAGACTAGACAGAAAGGATAAAGAGGGAACCGCTGGGCTCAGGAAAGCAGCTTCGTTTGCAGCAAAGTGATCAGAGCTGCAATGCTGTTGCCTCAGGTCTCTACCTGTCACCACCTGTACATTCTTGAGGTCTGGTTCTGACCTCTTTCCAGAACCGACTGTTGAAAAATTATCTATCCCTGAGCAAATTGGATCTGAGAACAAAGCTTCTGAATATCAGTAATCCCCTCTTAATTATTAGGGGAGTATAGTTGTTTTCTATGGCAACTGTAACAAATTGCCGCAAATGTAGTGGTTTAAAACAACACGAATGTATTATCTCATAGTTCTGGGAGGCTGAAGTCCAAGATGAGTCTCACTGGGCTAAAATTAAGATGTCAGCTGAGCTGTGCTCCTTCTGGAGACTATAAGTGAGAATCCATTTCCTTGCTTTTTCCAACTCTATCTTAATCCATGCAGGCTGCCATAACAAAATACCACAGGCTAGATACCACAGACTACATAGTTTATAAACAAAAGAATTTTTTTCTCACAATTCTGGAGGCTAGAAATCCAAGATCAAAACGCCAGCATGGTCAGGTGAGGGCCTCTTCTGGTTGCAGACTTCTCATTAAACCCTTACATACCAGAAGGGCTGAGGGAGCTCTGTTGGGTCTATTATAAAGCACTAATCCCATTCAAGAGGGCTCCACCCTTATGACCTAATCGTATCCCAAAGACTCCACCTCCTAATACTATCACATTAGGCCTTAGGGTTTCAACTTAGGAATTTTGAGAGGACACATTCAGACTATAACAAGCTCCTAGGGACCACCCACCTTCCTTAGGCCCTTTTCCTTCATCTTCAAAGCAAACATCAAGTTTTCATGCTGCAGCCTAGCTGGTTCCCTCTTCCAATTCCCTCTTCCACCCTTAAACATGCTTGAGATTACATTGGGCCCACCTGAATAGTTCAGGATTCTCCATCCACTTTAAGGTCAGCTGATTAGCAACAATAATTCCATCTGCAACCCCAATTCCCCTTTGCCATGTAACTTACCATATTCACAAATTCTTTGAATTGGGACCCAGACATCTTTGGGGAGCCATTATCCTGCCTACCACAGGCAGTAAACTATTACCTAGCATTGTTTTGACAACAAGAGTTGTGATGCTCCCTTGGAAGCAATATAAGTTCCAAGGGACATCCAACTGTGGCACCCCTCTTAAACAGTACCAATCCCACAGACATATGCACCCTGAGGAGGGCCCCTTAGCTACCACCGCAACACTAGGTCAGACTCTCCCACTCACCACTTTGCCATGCAGCTGCCCTCATGAGTACCTCGGCACTGTGAGGCAGCACTGATTCACCTGAGAAGGTATGTGTTTGGGGTGAGAGGCGGGGTAATAATGAAAGCTTACAGGCCAAGGCAGAGGAGCTTCAGAAACAAGCAAAGCTCAGTACCTGCACCTCTCAGTAGCTTGTGTCTCAGAATTCTGGTTCTGAACATCCGCAGTGCCTGTTTTCAGAAGGTTCCTGGAAACTGGTGACTATCCCAACAAAAAAACGTCTAAAATCCTCCTGTATTAGTTAAGGTAAAAAACAAGCCAATTTTTTTTTTTGGAGAAATTTTATTCCATAGTACATTGGAATATTTTGGATAATGAATCTGTCCATTCATATTGATATGTCTTCGACCCTCATACTCTGTTGCAGTTACTTTTGCTGCATAACAGATTGACCCAAATTTAGCATCTTGAAACAACCATTTGATTATGTTCACAGGTTTTGTGGGTCAGGAATCAGACTGGGCACAGCAGGGATGGTAGACCTCTCTTCCTTGAGATTTCAGGTCTCATCCCTTGGGCTGGGCTGCCTCAGGGCCTAGGACTGCTGACAGGAGTGACTGCACTCGTCTTCTTGACGTGGTTAAAACCAAGCCAATATTATAGCTTCTTTCTAATAATAAGATAGAAGTTTAAGTCTCTCTAATATAACAGGCCACCCAATCTCAGCTGATGGGGCAGCTCTGACCAAATACCACTCATCAGCCCAGACACCTTCCATCCTGATGTTTCTGCACCATCATTGTCCTCATATGCCTGGTCAAAGAGGGGTTACCTCCAAATCTGTTTCCATCCCACAGGAATAAGACACAGGGGAAGTTTAGGGTGAATAAATCTTTTCAGCAAGCGAAGAAATGATTGCACAAATCATTTTCCCTTATGTCAGCACTTAGTCATGTGGATACACCTAGCTGCAAGGGAGGCTGGAAAATGTAGTCTCTAGCTAGGCAGTTTTTAACATTTATTTAGGACCTCCTTTGTGTCAAATTCTTTAAGCACGTTATTCTTATTGCTTGTTTTTAATCAAATGAAGCAACTGGGGCTGAAAGTAGCTAAGTCACTTGCTGACGATTACCCAGAACACCTGAGGCTGAATCGCAGTCTCTCTGGTCCCAAAGCTGTGGTCTTTCCACAACACCATGCTGCTCAGAGCTCCACATACTGCCTTGATTTGCAGAACTTGCTTTCAGGATTTTGAAAAACATCGAAGTTGGATCTGCCTTTTTCCTGAGTTCATTTCCCTATCTAAACATTCCCTCTATACTCTTTCCTTTCACTGAGCAAAACATCATCTTGAAATTCATTTTATCATTTGTCACGTGTTCAGTAAAGTGCTGTGTACATTTGTAAAATAAAACCCTTAAATTTAAAAGCAGATAATAGATCATTTTATTATTCTCTTAAATTCAAAGAGCTAATTCAAATTCATTTCACTTTTTCTTTTGCTGCAGTTAATGGCATTCGATTTCTTTCCCCACCATGGCCCACCTGGGTGGAAGGAGTTACTCTTTGAAGACAAGAAGCATGAAGGCTGGGAGTTAATGATTAGACCCACAATCTTGCAGAGAAGGAAACTAAATCAGAACAAAGATTAACCAGAGGAGGTTGCAAAAAATTAATAGGTTGCAGAAAAACCTTATAAAAAGAAAACAAGGGAAGTTTGTTGCAGAACCACAGCCCCTTCAGCTTCGGAGTGAGAAAACCCAGAGTATCCTGTCCACTCTCTTCCTTTATTGAAATATTCATTTGTCCTTTCTGTGCTGTTTCAGAAGCATTTATAGCAGCCTTCACAAGCTTTTGGCTCCAATTTAGAAGGTAGCTCCTCAAAGAAAGGGGCGATCTTTCATTTCTTCTTCACATTTCTATAGCACTCTGCACATAGCTGGTTTCAGTAAATGTTTTTGACACTCAAATGTAAGAAGTATGAGTAAAAAGCCCTGGGTGACATGTTTTTTCTTCTTCCTAGAACCCAGACAGAAAACGACCTCCTGTTGGTTATGAATCTGATGATAAGCCCTGCGGAGAATGCCGGATACGTGCTCCCCGGCCGTCTGGGCTCCACCATGCCATAGGGCCTCCAGGCTGGCTTTCCCCGCTCGGGTGCTGGACGCAGCAGCTCCCCACCCCCCACCCCCCCACCCCCCGCTACAAAGAGGCCAACAACAGTGCATGTCCTTGTAAGCCTGAAGTGCTTTTTCTCAAAGCTGCATATCTTGTCAAAACCGTTTGCCCACATCACTGCAATCTGTGTGCAGGGAAGCCTGAAACAAGTCTGTGTTTGGAAAGCAATGGAAAGTACAAGAGGTTCTGAAATTCATAAGACGGGAAAAGCAATGATTCAGAGAGAAGCTGCTCTTCTCTGTTATTCCAAATTGAAAAGCACTCAAGGCGATAGAGCAGCTGCTGCTTACCTAGGCTGGTTCCTATTGACCTGACTTGACCTTGTACCTCATGTTTGAATCGGGCCTCCAGCTAGACCAAGAAACCACAGACTCCCTCCCATGACCGAGTTTGACCTATACATCTCTCCTCCTCCCCTCAGAAGTACGGCCGGGGAGCCAGGCTGCAGAGAGACAGTGGAAAGTTAGGGCAAAGGAGATGCTTCATCAAAGGATTAACACCAAAGCAGTATCACAACCCTCCTTCCTTCCCTTTCAGCTAATCTGCTCCCTGCTCATCCTTTCTATTTTATAGTCTTCTGTCCCAATTACAGGTGATGAATAATTCAGTGATTGTTAATTCTTTTCTTCTGGAAGTCAGGATAACCTGAGCAATGTTGATAAACTTGTAGCTTGGGAAGAAAACAGAGGTGGAAAACACCAAAAGAAATTACAGTGTTTTCTCTCCTGTGTAAAAATTATAACATCCACACATGAAATGGGTTGTAGTTCATAGCCTTCAATCTATAAACAAACATTTTATCTTATTTCGAATTATGTTTTTTCTTTTTTCTTTCCCACGTACCCTCTGTGTTTTCAAGACAAGGGGAGGAGAGAAAAAGCCACATGGCCCTTCAGGGATTATGAGCTTCCTTGGCCCCAACTATTCAGCTTTAAATATTTACGTGGCAGCTGATTGAAATTCAAATAAACCTACAGTTATTAGGTAAAATCAAGCGTGCCCCATAACTCAGAGCACTCATAATATGTGGAAAATTTTCAGCTGACCTAATTTATGTTTCCAGTTTGACTCAGAGTAAGTTGAGTCACTCATTACTAGGTGACATGTGGTTAAGGCCAACCCCTAAGATCTCAGTCAAGGAAAGTTCTTTGATGTTGCTCTTGACTTCCCAGAGTTTGTAAAACTAAATCCTTCCTGAAAAACAGTGAATCTGTATGAGGTGTGTGTGCGTACGCCTAGGTGATGCATGCCAAGCATATTCCTGACTATTTTAGAGCAATTCAAAGAACTGGCCACTAGAGAAACCTCCAGTAACAACCTCCACCTCGTACCAATTATTCTCTTTGTACTCCCTCAGAGTGATCTGAACTACATTATCCTACTCTTCTTGCATTTCCTCATCCCTAACAGGGACTCCAAATCTATAGAAGCTGGATTTTTCACCTCTTCAGAGAGAGGAGCCCTTTATTTACAATAGATACTCAACAGATATTTAGAAATGAACAAATGGATGAATGGGTGAAGGCCTAATTCCAACAAAGTCCCATTCACTAATGAGGCTTTCTTGCTGCCTACCTACCTCCTTCCCTCCTACCCGCACTGTTCTTCGGAATCCCAAGGTTCTTCAAGCACAACAGAGTGTTCAGCTTAGGCAGACGTTCAAGTACACTACCCACAGCAAGGTATGTAGCACGCCTGCAGGCAGCTTCCCTTCACGGCAAATGAATGGCTAGCACGTATCCAGATCACAGATACCCTTAGCTCTTGTGTAAAGTTTGCAGCATTTCTGATCTAACATGCTGATGAGGAGGTTTAAGAGCAAATAGATAATGTGTTGTTAATGATTCAGCTTTGAAACAAACACTTTCTGTGAGTTCTCTCAAGCTCCCAAATCAGTTTCACTGAAATGTATCCCGAGATTGCAAAGCAAACTACTTCTCTGTGAACCAATAATTTCTTGATACAGTATCGGGCAAGCAGAATAGAAGACAGAAATAAATTGGATTTGAGGCTGCTATATGCCTGCACCTGTCAGAGTCCTAGATTTCAAATTTTGGTTTGTCATTATAACAGCTTCATTGTTATCATTGACTAGCTGTAAAATAAGGGAAAGTTCTATATTTGGACTTAATTAATTAAAAATATTTTTGTTTATATATTCAAGTTTTATATAAAGTTTCTTTTTTTATGTTTAAAACCACTAAAATAAAACATTAGTGGCAAAGGTGATGAGATCTGTCAGGAACTGGCAGGCTTTTTATGCAACCTACACACTTCATTCATTTGCAGTCTTTCAACAAATATTTCCCAGCACCTGAACAATGCCTGGCACTGTTCTAAGTGCTGGGGAAATAGCTGTGAATTAGGGAATCAAATTCCTGCCCTGCCGTGTTGTAGAGAATTGGTGTAGGTTTGTCGTATTTGCTTTCTAACTTCTTAAAATAACTGTGATAAGAGTGCTTTGTCCCATATTTCAAATATGCCATGGAATGCTGGGAAAATGAACTGTGTAAACCAAAATATTCCATAAATTAATTTCCTACTCATAAAAGATCACACAAATTACAACATCACTAATGCAAATAAAAGCTTCTCTTTCTGAGGTAGGTATTAGCGGTAACTTCCACTGTTCTGGTGGTTTCCAGACCCCTCACAGGCCTGGCTCCCATCTTCCCATTGCTCTCTAATTTGTGGCCCTCCGTGTAAGATGTCTGATGGTGTTGGCAGAGAACAAAATTCCAGAACTGGTTTAAGCATCAGTTGCAGGAGCCACTGGCAATTCTATCCCAATTTAAACAAATCCAAAATAAAGGCTTTTCTCCCTTCCCTGCCCATTACTATTGCCCTGATTAGTTGCATGATGACCAGATTCTAGACTCTGATACTTTTCATCTGGCCAGGGGAGGATGGCAGAGCTCCCACCAGTGCTATGTACTATGGGAGAAAGCCAGCCTTCACAAACCCGTCCCAGGAGTGCAGCGTGCAGAGAGGACACACCATTCGATTTGATTCAATTCTCCAGCAGGTATAAAATTAATACCTTTAGCCAAACCTGGATCCTCTTCTCAAAAAACTTACACTTAATAGGATAGTTTCCAGAGCCTGCTGCGTCTTGACCCTATGTAGTAAAAACCACAGGGGAAGGCGAAGGCCAGCCCGAGTACCACCAGGCAGCAGGTCAGCACGGTGGTACCCAGCAAGGACTCTGGACCAGGATGCCTGGGCTCATGACCCTCCACCTTGGCACATTCCTTAACCTTTCAGAGCATCCATCTGAAAATGCAGAAGACAAAACAACGCTTCCTCCCAGGGTTGTTGTGAGAATTAAATGAGTTGGGATATGCAAACCAGTTAGCACTGAGCCTGGTGACACATCGAGCCCTGTCTGGGCACTCCGGGCTCGGAACGTTGGCCCACCTCTTGCTTATTTCTGTCCACATGACTTTCCCCAACAAACATTCAGAAACACATGAAACAGTGGGAGAGACGGTAAAAATATTTACGAATGGTACCAAACACTAGGTTCATACTAAAATTTTGACATTTAATGTCTTTTCCTCAGTCACAGGTACTAGTATATCCATCAAGGAGAGAAACTCATTCAGGTTATTAGACTGTCTCAGGGCATATGTGGCCTTTGTCTGTTTTACAAATTCTCCCAAATTCTTTTCTAAAATGGATGAGACTATAATTCATTTTTAATGTGCAGAAGAATTATAAGAAATGCAAAAGTCTCTTTGGTGACATAAAAATGCTCCATAAAAAGGACCCACTTAAATGTCTGACTTGTAAAAGTAAATGTCATCTTAAAATTTTTCATTTGTCACACTCCACGAGGTCTCTCGTGCTTGCCATGCCCATGTAAGGTCCTCCCTGTGCTCTGGAGGGTAGGGGCAGCGGCCCCCCATGCTTCTGCGGGTGTGCTGCTCACGTGTGCAAATCTGCCCCACCCTAACCGACCGACGCCGTCAGAACCTCTTGCCCATCTGCTGCATTTTACAGCTACACGGGGAGGGTAGTGGCCAAGGTCACACAACCGGGTAGATGAGAGTAAACAGCAGATTCCTGCCTCCTGAGGACTCCCAATCCCGTGCTCGTTCCGCAAGACCAGGCCTGCGCGCTGAGATGCACCGGAGAGAATGCCGCAGCGCTGACACATCCATCCGTAAGATCTTAGGTCGGAATCTTGAAAAGCCCCTGGGTGTTGGATATAATGTCGGCCCCAGCACCTCTGGAACCTCTGTGGGAATATCCTCCACTCGGCAACTGTAGCAAGCCTCAGCCCAGGACTTCTGAAGTAACGCCCAGGCCACACGGCCAGAATATCTATGAGAGCCAGCACTGCCCATGCTGGGACAGGGCGGCTTCTTGCTCAGCCAGGCTGACAAGTTCTCTTGGGCTTTCAGTAACCACCAGCCCAGGGAGGGAGTGAGCAGGCTGCAGGCACTGCGGGATGGGTTGCTGCTCCCAAGCTCATGTCACGTGCTAAGCTACCTTCACTTAAGTGCTGCCAAAGTTCTTCACAGTATTGGAATGAACATCTTCATAAAACAAACATGGAAATCCATTACCAGAAGTCACCAAATGCTGGCGCCTTGACAAATGGCCAAACTGCCAGCATGCGGGAAATGTGCTGGGCTGACGAGTGACTCTTGCAAAGGGGCCCTTTCCTTAAATGAGGCATGTACCCCACATGGCAGGATATGTGGGGAAGTTCAAGGACCCATGAGGCTGCTCATTAAAGCAGAGCATCAGTCCCCTGTATTCAGAATGTTTTTGGAGATCCAGTGCTGTCAGCTCACTCAAGCTCTCTGAATCCATGATTATAAAAATGAGTCAAGTTATACATGGAAATGGAATCTAAAAAATACAACAAACTGGTGACTATAACAAAAAAATTATATTGAAAGCGATACCTTCCCGCTGCCAAATCTGCTTCTCCACAAGGCACCCGAACTAATGCCCTCAGCCAGTTTTAATATCTTTTGTAGTCCTCCTTTTATTTACATTTTTAAATGTTTTTATCGAAAAAAAGAATAGCTAGAGAATCTTTTGTTTCCAGGTTATTTTAAAAACAAACTTTGCACCACTGGCTTATATGTGCATATATACAATATACTGTATATGTTTATATGAAATGTATATAAAATACCTTATATTTACATATATAAAATATATAAACTATATATGATACATAATATATCACAATATTTACGTATAACATTAATATGTATCTAATATACATGACATCTAATATATATATTATATGTGACAATATAATTATATACTGTATTATACATGATATATCATAATTTATATATGATATATATGTATCTATATAAATATAAATTTCATATTAAATTTATATATTATGTAAACTATATTATATATAATTTTAATATATAAAATACAAATTTTATTATAATCACATATAATATATAAATATGTATACATAAATTTTATATAATATTTATATATAATTTTAATATATATTACAATGTCTTTATAGTACAAGGACACCTCTATGTTTTCTGTCACCTTGGAGGATATATCAGGGAGCCCAGAGGAATGAGGTGTATTCCCTAGTCTTTAATCTTCATGTTAGTCAATGGGTTTGAGTAGTTAAGAGTTTGCAAAGTGTAACCCTAAAATCCCCAGCTAGTCCTGCAGGTGGAAGTGTACTTAGCTCCCAGGCACAGGTCTCCCTCTGTGGGAGAAGTGGTGTTTTATACCATGTTGATGACTGATATTTCAAGTACATTTTGCAGACTCATTTTCCCAGCATTCTGTTGTTTCAGCTGAACTATTCATGCCACAATATTTTTATAGGCTCTGAGGCTGAAAAACGTTTCCATCCAAGCCGGATATATGAGCCTCTCAGTTTTCCGATGCAAAAGTAGCATTTCAGATTATCCTCTTGCAAAGGAAAACCCCACTCCTTATGCTGGCAGGTAAATGGGAGAGTGGAGATTTGAACAAGGATATGAAAAATAGGTAATACTTCTGTAGTGCCTTATGTTACAGCTGCCTTTATGCTCTGCAGAGATGAAATCAGTGTTTCCAACTTGGGGGTGGAGCACGGGGAGGATTCTAGGAGAATCACAGGCCACAGACAAGGAGCCCTGCACTCTCATTAGGTGGCCGCAGTATTGTAAGAACCACATTTCATACTAAGCATAGTGGGAAAGAAGAGCTGGAGGTCTGGAATCCAAGACTTGGGCTTGAATCCCAGTTTAGCTACCTGTGCAGCAGTAGGCAAGTTACCTAAGCTCAAGTAGCCATAAGCTTTCTTACTAAATTGAATGGGGATAATAATCTTTTTGAATCCTGACACTAAACAAATTGCATAACTTTGGACAAGTTTCTTAACCTCTCTGTGCCTCAATGTCCTGTCCTATAAATGGGAGTTTTTCTTTGTTTGTTTGTTTTTGTTTGTTTGTTTTAATTTTCAAAGGATTATTTAATAATTTAGTTCCCAGCTGGTCAAGTAACCAGGATCATTATGACTTCCCACCCATTTGAGAAACAGTTAGGGGCATAAATTATAAATGGGAACAAAAAAATTAATGATTTTCTTTCCCTTCTCAGGCCATGTTTCCGTAAGATTGGGGTATAGGCATTTGGACTTGAAAGATCTCAGTGTCAGGAATAATAGGGTATAGCTTCTTTTTTTTTAATTGAAGTACAGTTGACTTACAATAGTATATTAGTTTCATAACTTCTTTTTAACTATGGGAAAACCAACCACCAGGAAACCCAAAGTGAGGTAATAGAGCCCCATCTTACTAATTCTAAAGGGGAACCATATGGCACCCCAAAGGCATGGAAATACCCCAGAACTGCTCACATGCACACACACCATCATACTAGTCACACTTTACTAGAGAGGTTTGCCTAGAATATATATGTTTTAACAGTTCTTTTATTATAGGTGAGGATTAAGTGGCTAAGAGAGGTAAAGCTCTTAGAATAGTGCTAGCACATTAAAATCTGTTTCAGATGGTTCAGAAAATCCAAAGTGAGGATGCCAAAGGCCCAGAATTTAGTGAGACATGAAAAGAAAGAGAAAGAGAGGCGATAACACCAAGGTTCTTGCTTTGCGAGATGGTATCCAAATAAAACAAGACAAATAATGGAAGAGAAACGACAAATTTAGAAAATAAGGTACCAAGTCCTGTTTTGAGGTGATGAGTTTGCAGTTCTGCAGGCCATATCCAGAAGGAGGCATTAGGGAAGATTTTGGAAGTAAGGGCCTTGATCTCACGAGAGAGGTCAGGATGCAGGTTAGAATTGGGGCATCTTTCCCACATTCATGGTAGCTGAAACAATGGGAGCAGACGGGAAGACGCAGGGAGAAGGTGTTCAGGAATAAGAGGTGAGAAAGACCGAGACAGAACCCTCAGTATTCTAACATCGAAGGAATGGAAAAGAAATGAAGAAAAGGCTCAGAAGGGAGAGACATAGAAATGGGGATTTCAAACAGTAGAGGGTAGGGCTTCCCTGGTGGCGCAGTGGTTGAGAGTCCGCCTGCCGATGCAGGGGACACGGGTTAGTGCCCCGCTCCGGGAAGATCTCACATGCTGTGGAGCAGCTGGGCCTGTGAGCCATGGCTGCTGAGCCTGCGTGTCCGGAGCCTGTGCTCCACAAAAAAAAAAAAAAAAAACAGTAGAGAGTAATCAATATTCTGAAATATTGCAGAGAGGTCACTGAGAATAAGAACTGGAAATAGGTCAGTAGGCTTGGCAACTAGGAAGTTACTGGTGACCCCTGAGAGAGGCTCTAGTGGAACGATGGAAATGAAATGCTGACTGTAATGAGAGGAAGAATGAGTGGGTGTGGAGGAGGTAAATTTGGCAGGACTAAATTCCTCTTTCAAGAACTTTGGTGGTAAATTGAAAGAGAGAAATTGAGTGATGATGAAGATATTGTGCCAAAATTAATTAAAGAGAAAGTTTTAAACATGTTTGCAGGCTGATCAAAAGGGACCAGAACAGAATGAAGTGTTGATGACATGATAAGAAAATAACTGATGAAACGAGATCTGGAGGAGGTGAGAATGGATGGGGTGTCAGGCCCTCGCTGACTTCTCATCTCTATCATTAGCAGGCGTGAGCCTTGTGTTTCCAAACTTCTTTACACTGACTGCTATTCATAATAATAATAACAAAAAACTAACCTAGATTGGATCCTAGGTGCGCCCAACATACCAGATTGAAAAGTACCACCCCAGGAAATCTAGCAAGTCTAGCTGCCTTCCAGCTCTGTGAGATTATGTTTCTGACTTTAGAAGCAAACACTATTTCCCACCCCTGTTGATACTGACCTCTTCTTAGCATCAATTATCACCTTAGCACTGAGCCTCACCCTCCACTCTTCATTCTGATCTAGTAGGTAAAACATGGGCTCTGAGTTGGAATCCAAGCTTCATCACTTACTCCTTGTGTGACTAATTATAGGCGTGTTATGCAATATCATTGTGCCTCAGTTTTCTTATCTGTAAAACAGAGGTCCTTTCATTCCTCCAAGCTGTATCGTCTTCGTTTTCATGGAAATTCACTTACAACTATAAAAACATCTTTATATCCTAAATTCCTATAGGAGAAACAATTATGTTGCTGTGATTCAAAAATTCCCCGTTTCCCTCATTGAAATAATTGTTTTTATACTACAAATTTTCACAAAAGCAAAAAGTTAGGGAGGACCCCCCTACATTCTTAGAAAGGCTGAAAGATTGTTGTGGTAGGCTGAATATGGGCTCCCCAAAACACCCAGATCCTAATCCCTGGAACTTGGGAATGTTACTCTGTACGGCACGAGGGATTTTGCAAATAGCATTAAATTAAGGTTCTTGAGATGGGGAGATTATCATGGCTTTCCCAGGTGGGCCCAAAATGTAATCACATGTGTATTTATAAGAAGAAGGCAGTGGAGATTTGTTCCCAGAAGAGAAGAGACCACATGACAGAAGCATACGGAAGCAGAGGGAAGCCAAGTCAAGAAAAAAAGATGCTAGTCATTGGCTTTGAAGATGGAGGAAGGGGTCATTGAGCAAGGAGTGCAACTCCAGAAGCTGGAAAAGGCAAGGAAATAGATGCTCCCCTATAGCATGGTCCTGCTGACACCTTGACTTTAGCCCAGTAAAACTGATTTCAGACTTCTGGCCTCCAGAACTATAAGGGAATAAGTTTGTATTGTTTTAAGTCGCTAAGTTTGTGGTCATTAGGAACAGTGGCAACAGGAAACATACAATTGTTTTCTCCTTTCTGCTACTTAGAAGGCAAGTTATCAAGCCTTCTATCTTGGAGAGAAGAAGGCAGAAATCAAGTTACTGATCCTCTTTTATTTCTGACCCAGAGAAAAGCATCGCCTGAGAGGACCCACCACTAGTTTACTCCAACCCATGGCATCCTCTCAGACTCCACAATGAAGGAGTATTCCTCCTCCTCAAAGAGAGAGCCAAAGAGGAGATTCACATGTGCTAGGGAGAATGTTTTTATGTTTTCTTTAATCAAATAAAATTAAAATAATCATTTCAAAATTTACATACAATGAAAGGTAATCAGACTTAGTTAAGATTCCACTTTTTATTTGCCCAAGAAGCGGGAAATTCAAGCTCATTTTTAAGTACTAATAAAACCTGCAATAAGGAAGTGGTTTCCAAACACAACCCATAAAATAAGGATGTAGTTTAAAATGCCATCATTAGACAATTGCCACTTCCCAACTTCCCCTCATGCACCCTGGCAGCTGATCACACTCAGAAGTAAAAGGAAGAAACTGCTTTATGAATAGTTCTTTTCTTGTGACATTTTGATGAACAAGAAGATCATGACATCAAGAAAAGCCTGCTCCCAGAAATAAAAAAGTCATTTAAATTTTGTCAGGTGGTCCTTAAAATATATACTCTTTCCAGGAGAATCTGAATGCCTTAAAGATGGAGCCAGAACACAAAAGTCTGGAGGTCTCCGTCTTCTACCTTCCTTTTGAGCAGTAAGGAAATGGTATTTTCCGAGTCGTCAGAAAGTGTGGTTCATGTGCCCAGGCAAGTGCCTGTCTCTGTTTGTCCCTGATCCCACTAGGAAGAAAGCTGCAACTTGGATTCAATGTATCTTCATTCAGCATCCCAGAGACTTTCAGTGAAAATTCATCTTAAACACTACTTATCCAATTCCCTATAGCCGAAAATTTACCGTTAACAAGGAGATTGGACTCCTAAGAAACATCTACATTCTATGTTCAGTTTGATATATTGAACAAATATTGAGCCCCAACCGTGTGCAAGAAAATAAGCTAGATGCTGAAACTGGGGATGAAGCTCAGTGATGAATGTCACCTGCCTTGGGGGATCTTAAAAGAAACCTTTTCTATGGTAAAAATAGAAGGAAGCATATAGTCAACCATATTCAATTCAAACTTCAATTTTCCATGGGGCACGATGGGTCCCACTGTACATCTGTTAGCCTTTACTCCCTCTTCTTCTAGTAAGAATTGTGGTAACAATTTAGGAGACTCAGTTTTTTGAGCTTTTTCTAGATCTGAAATTCCCAGGTATTCCCGTATTTTAATTGTTTCAGACTCACTGTGATCCAGTACCATAAATAACTGAGAACTAGCCTATATTTTTCAAAAGTGTTGAAAGTGGTTTTTAATTCTTTGAGAGTTAAATTAAAAATTCTTTTTGAGATCACTGTTCAAAAGTTATATATATATACAGATATATATAGAAAGAGAGATATATAAAATACATATATATATATATATAAATCAAGTATGTAAATGCTTTCCTCAAATGCAATAGGAATAAGCCTAAGACCAACATTCTTCTTTTAAAAAATTAAAAATAAAAATTATAAAGTAAACATCCCTTCCCAGAGGGCACCAATAACCAGGTGAATTAAGTTCTAGTAGTATCAGTCTGGGGTGGTGGCTGAGAACTACATTCTCAATTCCAAAATCCAACAGCAATTGCACTGAGTCCTCATGAAAAGCTAGGCTACTCTTTCTGGACTCATAGACACAGAACTGCAGCTGCCTTATCTTACTGTTTGCTTTAACTGGATTCCAGGCTTTCTTCCATGTTCCTCTCTTCTGGTGGATCTGAATAACCTGTTCCTCAATTCCCAGTGTCCTTATGGAACTTGTTCTCCTTCTCTTTCCTTATACTCACTTCCCCAGCCTTGCTAGAAGGCGGCCTTTTCTTTTCTCCCTTTTCCACACAGGTAGTTTGTGACAAAGCCATGTCTAGACTGTATCTCCAGGGCTCCAATGCACATACCTCTCTGATGGACAAATAGAAATCGTGCCTTTTTTTTAAAAAAAAAAAAAAGGTTGTCTGTTCAAATGTTATCTTTTTTGGTCTTTAAATTTTGAGAACATGTAGAAAATAGTGATAAATAATCAGGCTCCTATAGTGGTGAAAGAGCCAAGGTTAAGATTTCTATTTTATTTGTCACCAATTGCTCCTGGCAAAAGAGGAGAAATATGCCAAGCTTTTAAGACGTTATGAACTGCTGTGTGAGCAATGCGAGGTACCAATAATAAAACAACTTGTGAAAACATTTTTAAAGAACCAAATGAAGTTAAACTTAATAAAAAGTTACCCCAAAGAGAGGAAATAAAGCAACGGCTAATTTGGTTAGTTACCAAACCTAGGGTTTTATATATTGATGCACATTTTTGGAATGGCATGACCCAGTACTATAAATCTAGATACATATAAAATAACTTTTGGGAGAGTTTTGTTAAAGATAAGTATTGAAGTAAAATTATATTTGCTAAATTTTATGACATAGAAAAAAAAATATATATAGGCCACTTTTTATATTCTTTCACAATAAATGAAGTTGTACATAAGTATTATATTTGGTAATAATTTAGAGAAGACACCCCAAGATTCCTTTCATGTGAAGAAATTAGAAGTCTAATTTGAATCTCTGTACTAAAAAGTACATGTTATTTTTATTTGCCTCTCATCTTAATAACTCCCTGTTTATGTTTCTGAACAATTTTATTCTAGAAAGAAGGTTGTGAAATGCTCAAGAACTAAAAGAAAACACAAATTAGAGTATGATATTAGCTATTTACAGAACAGAATGAAGTGGGGTACTACGCAATGTGATGTTGTGTGTGATTAAGTATACACTTAATAAGCTTGATCATCTTTTAAAATTGCTTTTCAGGTAGTCCCTTTGCGTGAAAAGAGCTCAAGAAAATCTTATATATAAAGGAGGTCACGACTTGGTTTTACAGACAACTAAATTACAGATATTAACACTGCAAAATAATATAATTCAGGAAATTAATTAAATATCCTGGTATCATGGCTTTCTGACAAACATACAGAACATACTAGGCTCAGAAAGATAAACAATTGAGGTTATACTCTCACCCCACCCAATGCAGCCCCCTGTACCTGAGTCAACAGAAATCTGGGTGATAACACAAAGATCACAGTGTGGGGGATATCTGCATGCGTAGCTGTAGGAGGCCTCTCTTTCCTTTTTCCTGTTTATGTTGTCAATTATGAAATGCTGAGTTGGAATGTTCTTATATTTAAGACCTGTTCAGCGTTTTCTCCTTTTCCTCACATTTACGTTAGCCTTTTCCTTTAATTATCTTGATGTTGCTATTCTTGGCAAGGCCGCTCTTTCCATTATGGTGTGTTTACCTTCCAAACAGTTCCTACTTCCTCCTTATCTTTGTGAGCTTATTAAAATTTCCAGCCCCAACTGCTCACTTCCCCTCTTCAGCCTATCCTCACCTTCACAGCTCCCTTCTCCTTCTCTCTTTTCAACCCTTCTTTCAACTCTCACCCCAACCCACTCACCCGTTTGGAATAACAAGTTATTTCCTCTTTCATTTCCCCTTACAGAAGAAGTTTTTGGACCCATTCCCAAAAAGCTTTGGCATGAAACCATACCCATGCCGTCCTGAGTTTCCACTGGGCACATTTCCAGGGTGTTTCATCAGCCTGGAGCCTGTGGCCTTCACACCAACTTAGGCCTGCCTTTGTCAATCATGTCCATCACTGTCCAGCATTCCAGGCACCTGCACTTGTGGTAACAGGACCAATGGGTCTTGCTCCCTCTGGCAACAGGCTCATGTTTTCATATCATTTTCAAAAAGTCTGCTTGAGGTATGAAAATCTGGACTTCTTTTTTATTGTGGGTGAAAATGTGATTCAATGAAGGGAGAGAATGCTGAGTCAGCAATATTTGCCCAGCTGAGACATGTCTCTCAATTTATGGAATAACTGTATTATCCAATTACTTTTCATTCTTTATAGGTCAATCCAGTGGCATCCAAGTCAGAGGAAAAACTCTACCTAAAATTAAATGTTTTCTATTTTAGAGTAAAAAATATTGAGGCAGGGAGAGTCATATTATTATAATTTGTCCTTTAATGGGGAATCAACTGCCATGATTAAATTAAACAGACTAAAAACTTTACCATTCATTACTTGATAGTGTGTTAAAGTTTCATAGTACATTTTGATATTTGTTCTTAATATTTATGTATCACTAATACGATATATTTAAGCGTTAGAGGATTCTGTCTTGAGATGAAGGTTTTTCTCATGTACTGAAACAAAAAGGCAAGAAGTCAAGACAGTGTCTTGCATCACATAACCCTAAGCAGTCTCTTCCACATTTGATATCTAGTGCTTTGGCAACCATGTAAGTAAATATGCATGAAAGCACTCAGGCAAATTAATGGCATTGGAATCCGATACCCATAAAGAGACACACTAAAAGTGAACAAGTAAGTTATTTCTTTCAATTCAAAACATTCTAGATTCAAAACCCAAACCTGGTCTTTTCTGTGAAGTTTGATTGGTTTGGTTTGGTTTGGTTCAAAGGATGAAGGGCAGAGACTGAAGAGTGAATTTTTATTTTATTTTTTAGTAAATAAGGCTTCGACTGGGTCAAGTTATAAACATTTTCTAAGTCACTCCAGTACATTGTTGTTAATGCAATTAAAAATGCAAAGTCAAAGAGACTTCCAATTAAAAATGATATTGCCAAGCAGTTTCAATAAAGTGTCTCCCTTCAATCTGATGAAAACACTGAAGAGGACCCAGAAGACATCATTTTGCTTCATAGGCATTAGCTCAGCACACAAACCAGCCCACAGGCAGGGAAGGAGGAAGAGAGAACGTCTGTAGATCAGAGGGGCCACTAGTGAGCACCAGTTTGAAGGAGGATGACTCAGTGCTCTTAAATCCACCTCACAGCCTGAGAGCTAAGGAGGAGATCAGACCCCACATGAGAGACAGAGAGCAGGGCCTGGGCCAGTCCACTCATCCTCTCCACTAACAATGTCCAGTCTGCAGAGCTCGCTTCCTGTGTGAGGCCGAACAAAAAAGAGGAGGGAAAAATACTGCAGAACAAGGGAAAGAGAGCAGCTTCTGCAAGACCCAGAGAAGAGAAGCTGGCTTTGAGCTTATCACTTGCTGGCCACCTGAACTTGGACAAGGTGCTTAAACTTACACTCTCTAATCTTCAGTTTTTTGTGAGAAATGATGTATAAAAAGGAGAAACATGTTGTGCCTAAGATATGGTAAGTACTCAATAAATGCTAGTTAATATAATCATTATGATTATCAGATAGTAAGATGTACTTTCAAGTTATTCATTCATTCAGCGAATATTATTGAACGCCTGTTCTATTCTGACATTAAAAAAGACGTACCATGTTCCCTTCCCTATAATCCCATGCTGCTTGTATTCTATTATAATAATTAACAATGAAAATAGTTCTGCTCCAAGAATAATAAACTAAATGAAAAGCAATATAATAATATTATCAATTGGGTTCAAGGAGAAAGGGTCAAGGAAATCTCCAAATCAAAGTCAGACTTTAACTACTCAAACTATGTTAAAACTGGATTTAATATAAGCTTATGTAATTAGACGTTTACGTCCAATATTTAAGGACATAATTTTTACTGTCTACAAAAAATATAAAAATAGTGTAAGTGCAATAGTCTCTTAACATAGACACCACATAAATAGTTTAATGTGGACTATAAAAAATTGAAAGAACTTAAGTTATTCAGATTTGCTATAAAAAAGTACATAATTGATACAACAATATCAATTCTAAGATAATAGCAATCCTGATGTTCTAATAGCTATTACATTAGAATCGCTTTATCTTCTCCCATGCATAACTCTAATTTTAACATCAGAGGTTTCTGTCATTTCATTTAGTGTTATCAGATTTGTCCTTTTACAATAATTCTGCTAATATTAATATATTTAGATTTTGGGGGGGGATATCACAATAAGAACACAATTTTTAAGCTGACTGTTGGAATATAGTCTAAATTAACTGATCTTTTTTGTCCATGTCAGGGCTGAAGAAGTAAGTTATCTGACCTAAGATGATCATGCATTTGACTCCAAGTAAACCCATTCTTGGGGTTGCTTAAAATGTCATATGCTGCTATTTCTATTCCTAATTTAACAGAACTAGCTGATTTTTCTCCTAAAAATCCTTGAGGATACTTATTTTCTTCTGTTCTCAAGCAGATAGCCACCCTACTAAAGTGCACTGGCATCTTGCAATCAAAGTGTTCTTGAGGTAAGCCTGCTAAAATAAACGGGTTTTCATCCTGACTAGTTCATTTGAAGGGAAAAAATAGGGATTTTACCTGTGAACATTGAAACTACTTGATTTTATATCCCCTTATAAATTCTGACTAAATAGATATTCATTGAAATGTATCAGACTATACAATTTCCAAGCCTAACACTGCATCAGATGATGAAATAGAATCCTCCTTTGTTTTCTAAGATGACCTGTTTCTCCTTATTTAGAGAAGCCAGAAAAGAAAAATAACTTTTCACCCCACACTAAGTACCTTTAAACTCATGAAAGGCAAGGCCACCTTAGACCATCTCCTATCTTTCTGGCTCCCTCTCCTCCAGTAAAGGCTTTTAAGAAATGGAAAGGAATATCTTTATATTCTTCCTAACTGTTCCCCACTGCCTCTTTCTTTTTGATGGGTAGGTTGGTGCTACTGCCAGCAGTCCAATTCTCTATCAGCACATTTTAAACTACACTGAGAAAAAGAAAAAGAAGAGAAGAGGTATGTCAGAATCCAGAAAGCTGACCACACTGGCCTCAACTTTGCTAATTGAAACACGACTCCCTGGAGCCATTTGTCCACAACTTTTATGTCCATAATTGTGTCTGACGAGTTTGGAGAAAGAAAAGTAGCAGGAGAAGAAATACCAAATACTCAGATACAAGTAGCTGACCACAAAAATTTCCAGATCGGTACCAGCCAACATCTTAGTGATGTATAGACTAGCAGGCAAAAATAATCTTTGGAAGCAAACCATGCTGAGTTGTAACCATGGTTCTGTCCCTGGACAAGTGGCTTAGTTTCTCTGAGCCTGTTTCCTCATCCATAGAATACAAATGATAATACCTTGCTATTTCTGTTGTTATATAGGTTAAAGTAAAATATGTGAAGTACTTAGATTGGTAGTGGGCCCAGGGTAAACACTCAAAAAGTATTCGCTGTTAATATCATCATCATGATCATTTCTTTTACTTGTCTCTTTGTTATGCACTTCTTGTTTTCCCCAGTTATGTCAACTATTTCAATAAACATGTTTAAGTACATGCCATGTGCCAGACAAGCACGACAGAGGGAATTGTGACACAAAGAATAACTGAAATGTAGAGTTTCTGGGTACAGAAGCTCACAATCCAGGAGACAGGACAGAGATAAACAGATAAGCACTCTACCTGCTAACAGACCCATGATACCACTGTGCCCTTATTTCTGCGTACATCTGCGTTTGCTAACAAACTACATACCCCTCAAAGTCAAAGCCACATCTTAGTCTTCCCTATATCCCTAGCTCCTCATCTGGCCCATGAATACATGTTCAATAAATGTTTGCAAAACAAACAAATGAATGCTTTGCATTCGGAGCAAAGAGAGTTTACACCACCTGGAGAAAATAGGGTGGCCTCACCAAGAAGGTCACATTTGAGCTGGGTCTTAAAGAATAAACTGAAGTTCAATAGGTAGTGCGTGAAAGCGCTTTCTGGGAAAAAGGAGCTATATAAAAATTCAATTCTAAACTCTCAGAAGGTTAGACTCCTAATTTTAAATTCCCTTATAACAGCACATAGGACCTGAAGAAAACTTATCCATAGATTACTGAATATCAACAATAACTAATATATGTAGAGCACCTAAACATGCCTGGCACTGTCCTCAATGTTCTACAGTATGAACTTACCTAATTCTCACCACAATCATACGAGGTAGGTACCCATTTTACTTGGGCACAGAGACATTAGGTGATTTGCTCAAGGTCACACAGCCAAGAACTAGCAGAGTCAGATTTCAGCCGAGATGGTCTGGATCAAGAGCCTACCGGCTTACTCACAGGCTCTCTCCCCCTTGTATTCACTCACTCTGTCTTTGGATAAATGCTGATTATCTTCTTTGAGCTAGGTACTGTCATTCTAGTGTGAGAAGACAAACAATAAGCCAAACAAATAAGTAAATGGTATAAAATATGAGGAGGTGATGTGTTATGGCAAAAAACACTAACGAGAAAGGGGGAATACAGAGTGTCCAATAGAGGGGAGATGTCCAATTTTAGCTACTGGGGTCAGGTAAGGCTAGCTGAGAAGATGGCATTTGAGCAAAGACTTCAAAGAGATGAAAGAGTGAGTTTGGTGGTTGTCTGGAGGAAGGGAATTCGAGGCAAAGGGCAAAGCGAGTGCAAAGGCACTGAGATAAGAGAGTACCTGGCCAGTCAAGGCCAATGTGATTGAAGTAAAGGAGAGTAGAAGAGATCAGAAAAATAAGAGATGGTGAAAAAAAAATGAAAAAAAAAAATAAAGAGATGGTGAGATCATGTAGAGCCTTCTAAGACACTAGCTTTTACTCAGTAGAAAAATATTGTACAGAAGTTTTCTTTGCATCAGTACCTACCCAGCCTTCTTCCCTAGCTCGGGCCAAGCAATGAGACAGATTTTACAACTGGCCTCCCCCCATTCTGTTCTTGGCACCCAAATGGAGTGAGTCCACTTTGGAGTGCTCACAGACCTATCCCACCTTCTTTAGATCCCTTTTTGCATTCAATAAAATAGAACCATGGACTACACAGAATCATTACTGACATGGAAAAAGTCCCTGGACCTTTGAATAAGATCACTGATCTAATAGATCAGAAGATTAGGGGTAGGATGGGAAAAGGATGCTTATTTAAAACAGCTACTCTGAGCCTGTAACCATTTTTATATGACAGCTTCCATGACTACATCTACCCCCTACACAGTACTTGTGGGTTGTAAGTTTCACATAGATTAAAAAAAAAAATTCACATACTTTACAAATGTTTCAAAGAAATGCCAATTTTTCAGCTCCAGAACTTAGATTATATTGTTTTATATTGATTTTCAATTTACAAGTTGACACCAGAGTCCCATGTTGGGTGAAAAGCCCATTTATGAAGGGGGTTCTATGAAGAACCCCATTCAAGTCTCAAACAAAACAACAAAGATTAAAGTTGACAGGGAAACTTCATAATAAGATAAAAGCAGATGTTAGTAACCAAGCAATTACTACTCTTTAAATCTATTTTCTTAATAATTATTATAAGAAATGTGAAATCTTTGAATCAATGAAAGTTTTAATTTTATTTGGTAAAATTTACATAAAATTAAATCCTTAAGTGTATAGTTGAATACATAAATGTAAACACCCAGGTAACCAACAACTAAATAAAGATATAGAAAGTTTCCATCTCCCCATAAGATTTTCTCATATGTCCTCCTACTCTATCCCATCTACCACAAGACAACCACTGTTCTGATTTCAAAATCTCACAAGATTGGTTTTATCATTCCTTGAATTTCATATACATGGAATCATACAGAATGCACTCTTTTGAGTCTGGCATATTTTGCTCCACATACTGAGATTCAGCGATATACTTAAGCACTAGTAGTTCATTCATTTTTATTGCTAAGTAGTAATATATTGCATGAAAATACCACACTTTATTTATTCTCCTGTTGATAGACACTGGGTCATTTCCAATTTGGGGCTACTGTGAATAAAACCACTATGAACTTTCTTGTACAAGTCTTTTGTGGACAGGAGTTTTCATTTCTCTTGGGTAAAAAACAATGGAGTGTAATTATGAAAATATAGGGGTTATTTATGTTTAGCTTTGTAAAAGGTACCAGACAGTTTTCCAACTTGTTATATTATTTTGTTTTCTTTTTTCAAGGAAACCCTTTTTTTTTTAACATCTTTATTGGGGTATAACTGCTTTACAATGGTGTGTTAGTTTCTGCTGCATAACAGAGTGAATCAGCTATACATATACATATATCCCCATATCCCCTCCCTCTTGCGTCTCCCTCCCACCCTCCCTACCCCACCCCTCTAGGTGTTCACAAAGCACCGAGCTGATCTCCCTGTACTATGCAGCTGCTTCCTGCTAGCTATCTATTTTACATTTGGTAGTATATATAAGTCCATGCCACTCTCTCACTTCGTCCCAGCTTACCCTTCCCCCTCCCCGTGTCCTCAAGTCCATTTTCTACGTCTGCATCTTTATTCCTGTCCTGCCCCTAGGTTCTTTGGAACCATTTTTTTTTTTAGATTCCATATATATGTGGAATAGCATACAGTATTTGTTTTTCTCTTTCTGACTTACTTCACTCTGTATGACAGACTCTAGGTCCATCCACCTCACTACAAATAACTCAATTTCATTTCTTTATATGGCTGAGTAATATTCCATGGTATATATGTGCCACATCTTCTTTATCCATTCATCTGTCGATGGACACTTAGGTTGTTCCCATATCCTGGCTATTGTAAACAGTGCTGCAATGAACATTGTGGTACATGACTATTTTTGAATTATGGTTTTCTCAGGGTATATGCCCAGTAGTGGGATTGCTGGGTCATATGGTAGTTCTATTTGTAGTTTTTTAAGGAACCTCCATACTGTTCTCCATAGTGGCTGTATCAATTTACATTCCCACCAAGAGTGCAAGAGGGTTCCCTTTTCTCCACACCCTCTCCAGCATTTGTTGTTTGTAGATTTTTTGATGATGGCCATTCTGACTGGTGTGAGGTGATACCTCATTGTAGTTTTGATTTGCATTTCTCTAATGATTAGTGAGGTTGAGCATTTTTTCATGTGTTTGTTGGCAATCTGTATATCTTCTTTGGAGAAATGTCTATTTAGGTCTTCTGCCTATTTTTGGATTGGGTTGTTTGTTTTTTTGATATTGAGCAGCATGAGCTGCTTGTATGTTTTGGAGATTAATTCTTTGTCAGTTGCTTCGTTTGCAAATATTTTCTCCCATTCTGAGGGTTGTCTTTTCATCTTATTTATGGTTTCTCAAGGAAACACCCTTTTTTTTTTAATTGAAGTATAATGGACAAATTATATTAGTATCAGGTGTACAACATAGTGATTCATTATTTTTATAGATTATACTCCATTTATAGTTATAAAATTTTGGCTATATTCCCTGTGCTGTACATTACATTTTTGTATCTTTTTTGTTTTTAACATCTTTATTGGAATATAATTGCTTCACAATAGTGTGTTAGTTTCTGCTTCATAACAAAGTGAATCATCTATACATATACATATATCCCCATATCTCCTCCCTCTTGCGTCTCCCTCCCACCATCCCTATCCCACCCTTCTAGGTGGTCACAAAGCACCGAGCTGATCTCCCTGTGCTATGTGGCTGCTTCCCTCTAGCTATCTATTTTACATTTGGTAGTATATATAAGTCCATGCCACTCTCTCACTTCACCCCAGCTTACCCTTCCCCCTCCCCGTGTCCTCAAGTCCATTTTCTACATCTGCATCTTTATTCCTCTCCTGTCCCTAGGTTCTTCAGAACCTTTTTTTTTTTTTTTTTTTTTTTTAGATTCCATATATATGTGTTAGCATACGGTATTTGTTTTTCTCTTTCTGACTTACTTCACTCTGTATGACAGACTCGGTCCATCTACCTCACTACAAATAACTCAATTTCGTTTCTTATTATGGCTGAGTAATTTTCCATTGTATATATGTGGCATTAAGCATTTTTGGTGAAATATTTTTAAACTTTGTTTAGTCATTTCAGATGATCTAAAAGAACCCCAGAGACAATAAAAGAAGAGCACATCTGTAATCCTCTCTGTTAGTATAAGTGTCTGATTGTTTCCTGTCCCACAAGGCATATTCCCACATAAAACATGACATGGAGAATGAGTAGTAATGACTGGAGTGCAATGACTGGGCTTGTGAACATCCCACACAATGATCATAGGTTCACTTATGAGATGATGTGCTAACAACACCAAAAATGAGCAACGTCAACCGCATAAGACTATTTAACAACAGAGGGGGACATTTCGACGCCAAAGGCTCATTGGAGAGAAGGCATTTACTGAGCTTGTCCCTAGAGGACTCCCAAGGCCTCAGAATATAGTTCACAGCACATTTTTCTCTTCCTCTGTGTGTAGGTTGAGAACACCAATTTCAGGACAACTCTTGAGAGCAGCATGAGAATTTTTGGGTGTATATTTTTTTGAGATGGAGATATTTTGAGGTTGATTTTAAATAGGTAAAGGAACATTTCTGGATACTGATAGTCTTCACACTGCACAGTAGTATGGGACCATAAGAATGACCATGCAAGCTAAAACCATGCAAGTCGTCTTAATAATCAATGAGAAATTATGATTGTTTTGTGACCTCTAGAAGTTTTTGTCAAAACAATAAATCACCTCTTACTGTCAATTATAAATACATAGGGAAATTTAAAAAATAGAAAAATTAATATATATTCTATATACTGTAATTTAAAACATTAGAAACATTGAAAATTAATATGTTTAAAATTTTTGTAAGAATCTCATCAAAAGTTGTTTAAACAGTGCTTGCCTTTTCATTGTGTAATAGGATATGGAGCAAATATCTTTTCTGTCTTACTGAGTTATTACACTCTTTTCTAAGTTTGGGTCAGCTTTTAACCTTTTGTTATTTGATTTAAACATTGTATAATATCTCTAAGAGTTCTTTAATGTGGAGTTTTTTGTTTGGGTTTTTGTTTTGTTTTGTTTTGTTTTGGCGGTACGTGGGCCTCTCACTGTTGTGGCCTCTCCCGTTGTGGAGCACAGGCTCCGGACGCGCAGACTCAGTGGCCATGGCTCATGGGCCCAGCCGCTCCGCGGCATGTGGGATCTTCCCGGACCGGGGCACGAACCCATGTCCCCTGCATCGGCAGGCGGACTCTAAACCACTGCGCCACCAGGGAAGCCCTGGGTTTTTTGGTTTTTTTTTTAACCAGTGTCACTTCCTCTGGGACATCTTCATCCTTTTTTCATAACCACTTTCCAATTTTACCTCCAGAGTTATCATTTTTTGTTTCTTTGCTGCACTTCCATTGTTCACCAATTCCCTGTTTCAAGGATTTATTTTTGTAAAAAGTCACATGAGCTTATCACTGGAAGACAAAGACACAACATCACTATGCACTTTGCTGTCTGTGCATGAACTGAATAACAGATGCACAGTGACAGGCCTTGAATAAAGTGATGTGATTTTCACTGATCATTATATGCATCTGTTTCATATATGTATCTGAAACATTATAATTCAACACCTGTATACACTACAAAGTGAACATCACCAGAAGTCCAGTTATCATCCATCACCACACACTTGACCCCCACCACCCATTTTGCCCACCCCCCCAACCCCCTTCTCCTCTGGTAACCACTAATCTGATCTCCATATCTACGATTTTTTGTTTTATTTTGTGTTTTGTTTTGTGAGATTCCACATATGAGTGAAATCATATGGTATTTGTCTTTGTCTGACTTATTTCATTTAGCATAATACCTTCAAGATCCATCCATGTTGTTGCAAATGGCAGGGTTTCCTTCTTTTTATGGCTGAGTAGTATTGCATTGTGTTTATGCACCACATCTTTATCCATTCATCCATCGAAGGACACTTGGACACTTAGATGGCCAACAAGCACATGAAAAGATGTTCAACATCACTAATTATTAGGGAAATGCAAATGAAAACCACGACAAGCTATTACCTCACAGCTATTAGAATGTCTATTAACAAAAAGACAAGAAATAACAAATATTGGAGAGAATTTGGAGAAAAGGGAACACTTGTACACTGTTGGTTGGTAAACTGGTGCAGCCACTATGGAAAACAGGATGGAGATTACTCAAAAAAAAAAAAAAGAATAGAATTGCCACATGACCCAGCTATCACTAATTTGAAAAGATATATGCACCTCTATGTTCATTGCAGCATTATTTACAATAGCTAACGTATGGAAACAACACAAGCATCCATCAATGGATGAATGGATAAAGAAGATATGACATATATACACAATAGAATATTACTCCTCCATAAAAAAGAGTGCATTTGTTTTTTAACATCAAGATTTGTGGGCTGGAGAGCTAGCAGCAAAGTTTGTGCTGTGGAAGATTACTTAAGATTAATACTGAAATTTGAACAATTTTGTTGGGGGACTGGTGTTATCAAACTAAACTAAGGTAACAGAAATTCATGCATTCTAAACCATGCAAAATGAGAATTGCCACTATTGGTTTTCCCACTGATTTGATTTGACCTCAATTTAGCCATTGGGTATTTTCTTCCTGCTTTAATGGATTTTATAAAACTTCTAAGCAAAGGGTTTGGTGGGCTTTTTGGAGTTTAGAGGGAGTAAATCTCAGGCAAAACTCAGGTGTATAGGATATAGGGCTGTTCTACTTTTCAGGAAGCTTAGTTTCTATTTCAAACTCATCTCTTACAAAGTGGCAAATCTGAGTATTCTATCAATGGCTCTCATACCTGAATTAAGATTCAATCCCCAAATCCCCTTCTCAGGACCTACCAACATCCCTCTAGCTTCAGCCTGATTCTCTTCTTTTTTATATATGATCCCTCTCTCACCCGCAAACATTACAAGAGTGGGAGGATCCTGGCTCTGATAAAGAAGTATCCTGGGCTTCCCTGGTGGCACAGTGGTTGAGAGTCCGCCTGCCGATGCAGGGGACACAGGTTCGTGGAGGATCCCACATGCCGCGGAGGATCCCACATGCCGCGGAGCGGCTGGGCCCGTGAACCATGGCCGCTCAGCCTGCGCGTCCGGAGCCTGTGCTTCGCAACGGGAGAGGCCACAACAGTGAAAAGCCCTCGTACCGAAAAAAAAAAAAAAAAAAAAAAAGAAGTATCCTTAGTACCATTCCACATCATCCCATCCTATGCCTGGATCTTTCTGAAACTCAAAAGCCAAGGATTTGATTCATTTCCCATGGCTACCATGAGGGGTTTTACTATAATGACCCCTTCCCAAGCAGCAAATGCTACAAGATTGCAACTTGAATGGGAGAAGGACCATGGGATAAAAAGAAATGTAAAACAAACAAACAAACAAACAAAAAAAAACAGCTAATTTGTTTCCTAAATTTTATCCCACAGCAAGAGAAGAAGCATAGCACTGTGTTTAAACAAAGGTCTGTCAGCTTCCTGAGTTTAAATCTAGGCTTCACTGCTAAATATTACTTTATCTCATTGGGCCTCAGTTTCATCATCTGTAAAACTGAGATAGTAAAGGTTCAGACCTCTTAAGATTTTTGTGGAAATTAAACTAACTTTTTCATGAAAAGCATTTAGCATAGTGCCTGGCAGATAGCAACTGCTCAATAAATGTTAACCTTTGTTACTAAGGGAAACAGCCACCAGTGGAGGATGGAAACTCCAATTTTTGAGGTTATATATCCCCCAAATACCCTTAGAATTATGCCACTTATTCTCAGCTGGGTTGTGACTGCCATAAGCTTTTCAAAAATCAATTAGCCTACAATTTTGTTTTAAGCTAAAAAAACTAAAACTTGCTTAGAATTTTCCTTACACAAAATTACAAGAAGAGGCTTTGCTGCTTTTTAAAAAGGACTCTATGTGATTATACACTGCATGAATCCTGTGGACCAGGATAAGGTAATGAAGTGTATGAATTCCAGTAAAAAAAAGCATTTTTTCTTTATCATCAACAACGGAGTCAAAACTGCCAGCAGGGCCAATCATGCTAAATCCATGTGAACTAATCCACTGAGAGTGAAGGGTCAAGAATCACAAAAATTTAAAATTTTTCCTCCTATTCTTTGATGATTAATACACCTGTGGGCACCTGGGAAACAGTCCTAACTGTCATCGCCTTCACTGTTTCCACCATGTGTCTGGAACTACTTCCCAGAAACGTGTGTGTGCACGCACATGTGTAAGTGAATACAAAGGTTGGGCAAGGAAAAAGAAATGGTTTTGAAATGACCAAATAGGTTATTATTTATTGAAGCATTAGGCAAGGTTATTGGCAGCTTTCCTTAGCTTTCTCTACAAAGGTGGCAAATGTCCTGTATACAAAACAAAATCAAATAAAAAAATAAATAATCAGCATCTCCTCAGCAATAGTACCCACTGAAAAATGTAACACTTGTTAAAGCTGAACACATGAGCATCGCAGTTAAAGAGGCTCAGCCACAGAGCCCAAACACTAAATTATAGGCTCACATCTATCCTGTGATAGAAAGAATTGAGGAAGAACCGTCTTCTCAGCCCCGGCTTATTCTTTCCAACGTTGTACATCTGTTTTTCTTGCCCACTTGACCTCTTTACTTCTCCAATGGCTGCACCTCAATTTTGTCTCCCCCAAGGCATAAAGTCTTTGGTGCACAAAGTGTCTTCCACCATCTTTAGCTAAGGACATGCTCCCTTTTGCGGGAATTTAATCTTGAGCAGAAGGATGCAAGGAAGGAAGTCAGCTGGGCTCACTTGTTCCAGCAGTGATGCCATGAGACTGCTGCCCAAACCACTAGAGCTGCCTGGACCTATTCTTTTGCACGCTTGGGATTTCCAGGCTTACTGTTGAACCTGTGCATCCTCTCACATTTTTCCTGTAAATTCCCTGTTGCTCAAATCAGCTAGGGTCAGTTCTGTTGCTTGCAACTAAAGAACCCTAGCTCATAGGCCACTCACCCTGCCTTCTCCCTAGACCCAGCTTAAAACTGTCTGGGGTAAAGAGAGAGTCCTTCCATGATACGTCCTCTGAGTTCCATGTCTCATTTAGGGACAATGCCACCAAGAGAAGAAGAAGGTTAAGCTTCCATTTCACAGGTCAGCCAAGGATGAATGTTAGAAACAGGAAGTAAACCTATATGGTCATAAATATGTATAAGTGAAAATTATAGGTATATTATATAATTATAGGTATATTAAAGGTATAACACAAATGCTAATTTTTGTTTAATAAATTTAGGTCATGATATAATTTAAAATCACTTCTTAAAAGTTTGTTATTTTCTGGTATTTAAATATTACCTGTTATAGATTGAATGTTTGTGTTCTCCCCAAAATTTATATGCCAAAACCTAATCTCAAATATGATGGTAGTTGGAGGTGGGGTTTTGGGCAGTGATTAGGTCATAAGGGTGGAGCCCCCGTTAATGGGATTAATGCCCTATAAAAGAGACCCCAGAACATTCCCTCACCCCTTCTGCCATGTGAGGACACAGCAAGAATATAGCTGTCTATCAACCAGGAAATGAACCCTCACGAGGCACTAAATTTGCTGGTACCTTGATCTTGGACTTCCCAGCCTCCAAAACTGTGAGAAATAAATGTTTATTAAGTCACCCAGTCTATGGTATTTTTGTTATACCAGTCCAAACTGACTTTACCAGTTATTAATCTAATATTATGCTTCCTTAAGAAAAACACAGGTTTTTTTCCACATTAAAACAAACAGACAAAAAATACCAACAACAGAAAACACTAGCTGTCTAGAGATTCATAGTTTGTGGCAACGTGGTCAACCATCTTGGACTAAGGAACTGTAATAGCAGTTTTTGATTCATACACAGTCATGTGAAGAAAAGGAAGGGCTTGAGGTCCCTGAGTCTTGTCTTAGCTTCCTGGATGGATGTCCCTTTGTGCCTCTTTTTGCACAGACACACTTCTTTCACACAGCTTGACTACTAGCAGTTCCCTTTCAACTGGCCAAAGAACTTTGTGAGACAATCTTCCACCAACCCCCATGAGCAGCCCAGAACACTGTGAAAAACCAGAGCACCCTCTCTTTCAAACAGCAAGAGGAGCCCCGGACAATAAGTTTTTAATCATTCACTCCAGAACCCTTTGAAGTTGTAAAAGTTACAATTATTCCCATAATAGTAAAGATTACTAATTAACTTCTCTAGAAACTTCTTTTAAGCCTTTTAAAGGGGCTATACCTTTTTCCTAAACTTTCAACAAAATTGAACCAAGCAAAAGTTGAGGGTTTTTTTTTTCTTTTTCTTTTTAAACAGAGTTATGCAGTAGTTTTCTCACGTTTTCCAGGGTTACTGCCTTTGCTAACTAATTCTGATATTTAATACCTCTCATTTAATACCTCTCAACTTGGTTTTTCTCTTCAACATCAAGGACAGTGTGGGCCAGTATTTAACTAACTTTAAACTCAACAATCCCCAAGCCCTGCTGGGTGAGAAGAAGTGAGGCACCATGCCAACCTACTTCTCCCCTGACAGGCAGAATGCTAGCCCTCTTAATGCACAGATCTCATATCCTCATTCAGAATTGTTCCCTAGTGCAAATGATCATTCTTACACTACTGTGGGATTCAGCAACCAAATTCTGTATTAAACACTTCCTATGTGTCTGGCACTACTTTAGGCACTCTGGAACATATAAAAATAGTAGAAGGTAAGGTTTGCTTGTAAACATTGTGGCGACACCACCAAATTTTAAGGCAGACATCCGTTTTCCTGTGAAGACCACATCTTTCTCTGAGCTCAGAACCTCCTTGGATCTTGCAGTCTGAATTGTCTTCCCAGGCTTTGTAAAAGAAACAAGACATAGAAATGGCAAAGGCAAAGTAATGGTAATAATAATAGTGAATAATGAGTCTTGGGCGAAAGGAACCACGACGTGGAAGAGCTGGCTCAAACACACTTGCTGTCCCAAGAGATCATAAATTATAATGACTCGAGTGTTTACGGTGAGACCCACGTTTACCACTGTGATTATTTATTTCATCGTCCCTTCTAACTGACTTCAGTTACCCCCACTTTTTGGATACAGAATACCCTGCAGAGTTTCTGAGATGGGTAGAAGTCACAAAGAAGGACAGAAGTCCACAGTCTTCCTACCCAAAGTGCAGGCCAGGACCAGCAGTACTAGTATCACCTGCGACCTGTTAGAAATGCTGAATCCTAGGCTCCATCCCAGGCCTACTAAATCAGAATCTGCATTCTAACAAGATCCACTGGGAGATTCCTCCACACAGTAAAACTTGAAAAGCTCTGGTCTATAGCATTTGATAATTTGAAAGAGCTTTCAAAACTACCTGGAGTTCCTGGTTGTAATTTCTAGAATGTGAAAGAGAATTTATAATGCATGTACATGTCTTCCCT
This sequence comes from Grampus griseus, assembly GCF_964374135.1. Taxonomy (NCBI): domain Eukaryota; kingdom Metazoa; phylum Chordata; class Mammalia; order Artiodactyla; family Delphinidae; genus Grampus; species Grampus griseus. The sequence goes on from NC_139019.1 coordinate 74,507,246, forward strand.
GCAGTACAGCATGCAGTCTTTTTTATTTGTGACTGAAATAAGACATCTTATAAGATCTGAAAATAAAATTTAAAAAAAAGATCTGTCTCTACTGATATGAATTGTCCAACAGTGAAGTTTTTCACGCCATATATGCTTCCACTGAAAGAAAGGAATTTATGTGCTTATCAAATTTAAAATAGTTACATTGGGCTTCCCTGGTGGTGCGGTGGTTGAGAGTCTGCCTGCCGATGCAGGGGACACGGGTTCGTGCCCCGGTCCGGGAAGATCCCACATGCCGTGGAGCGGCTAGGCCCGTGAGCCATGGCCGCTGAGCCTGCGCATCCGGAGCCTGTGCTCCGCAACGGAAGAGGCCACAACAGTGAGAGGCCTGCGTACCGCAAAAAAATAATAATAAAATAAAATAAAATAAAATAGTTACATTTATTTTAATAACACTTAACATGAATATGAATTATGCAACCACATTAAGGAAAGAATTAGAAAAGTAAAACCAGTTCCTATAAAATAACTTTGTCACCTAAATATGCCCAAAACAAAATCTTGGGCCAACATGACTTTTCTTTTTCTCTTTTCCAAAATACCCCATTAAATAGATTTAACTTTGTCTTTCAAACTGTCCTTACCAAAGAATGATTTTGCCATATGCTTAAATCCATATGGCTCATTCCATTATAAAATGGCCATGAAAAATGAAGGGGAAGAACACAGTTTTCTTCTGAAGAATTTATTTGAGGTGACAAAATAGACTGACGTGAGACTATTGCAAGGGTTAAACTTACATTCCATGTCCTCCAAAAATCTAATGAAATTTGGGCCTTCTGGGAAGGATGGAGAAAATTTTATAGAAAATGAAGACTCTAAGGAAAACAATCTCCATGGGTAGTTCAAGAGGAATGAGAACCTATCTATAGCATTCAGGATTTAGGTTAAAAATGAGGAAAAGTTTCCTGACAATTAAGATTATTAAATGCATAAATTAGCATTATATGGAAATTTAAGAGGACACAATGTTAATAGCGTTTGCTTCCTTGAAGTCATGAAGCAAAGTCATGATTTATTCTTATTGAGGCTCTTGTTTTAAACATAATAATTGTTGTTGTTGTTGTTGTTGTGATCTTTATTATTATGACAACAGTGACAAATGAGTACTAACAATATATCAGGCACTGTGCTTTGTACTCTACATGCGTTGTAGGTGCTATTATTATACTCATAGTTGGAAAGAACTGATTCTATGAGAGGTTAAGTGACTTATCCAAGGTCACAAAGGCAGTTTGTGGTAGGACCAGTGTTCATAAAAGGCAGCTTCCCTGCAGAGTCAGCACACTGAGCCTCTCTACTATACTATACTGTCTCCTGATACCCATACATAGTGACAAGCCAGACTGGGACCCCAAAGTTGGATTCACTTAGCACTGTGGCAAATAGCCTTTCAGGGGAACTCTCGTCAATATTGGGAAAGGCATTAGGAGTATAAAGATAACATCTAGTTAACCAGGTGGGTGAAACATCTAATTTGCTCCTCGTCTATTCAATGTGTCATCATTACCAGGCACGGCCCACCAAGCTGAGAGCTGATTTAGGCTACCTCAGGGTTTCCATATGCCATCCACATGGCTCTCACCATATCAACACCCAGACGCAAAGCAGTTCTGGAGACATTCTGATCCTCACTCCCCATTGCACTAACCAACCAAGATCTGTCAACATACAGGACAACAAACCCACCCTCTCCTTCTCTCTCTCAATTACACACAAACCAAATGACAAAATTTTTCATAAGAAGGACCATCAGAAGAGCCTGAAACTGAGCTGATGCCATCATTAGCATAATATAAATGCAGTGGATTTAATGTCTCTAGTCTCTACCTAGATCAAATAAGATAGCATATGTAAAGCCCAGCCAATGTGCAGAACATCAGAGGTACTCAGCAAATGGTAGTTATTTCCTTTGCCCCCTCCTTAATTACATGGTTCTCACATATTTTATTTTACTTCTGAATTCAAGAGTAGAAGGCATGATCCCTTTAGAAAAAGCCAGGTGATATCCCATTGGGAAGGAAACAGATTGGAGTTAGAAGTGACAGGGCAGCAATGGAGATATTTATAAGGTGCCTCCACTTTATAAAAAGTAGCTCAATTCCACAAGAGAAAAGGAAGGTGAGTACACATCAAGACTTAACACAAGATAGCAGAAAAGATCTGAGAGCTAATGCAGAAATTTGACACCTGACCGCTATAAACTGCCTTGTGCTATAGGAAACCATGAATTATTTGAAGACACTAAATGCCTAGGGTTCAGTGTACTGTTACCAGTAGCTTATGACAAATAAAAAGTACCAACCTGCCCAAAAGCCATGAAGATGACCCAAGTGTTCACAGGAAGGTCCAAACAGACTAATGACTAAAGCGGGTTCAGACAACATTCTACCTTTGAAGATACCTCACCTGTACTTAGAAGTTTCAAAATGGATTTCTTGGGTACAGGAGAAATTATAAATTTATGTATTAACTTTTTAAATTAAAATTATATTAAAATTATATTGTAATTAAAATTATATTATAATTTTAAAAGTTAATTATAAATTATAATTATAAATATTATATATTAAGTGTTACTATAACAAGTAAGATGCTTGTTTTTCTCAGTAACTCATCCTAGAAGCAAGTCTAACATACATGCCTCAGTACTCTAGTGAGTCAGTAGAAGGCAAGCAATCTAAAAGGAATGGAGGGCTTCCCTGGTGGCACAGTGGTTGAGAGTCCACCTGCCGATGCAGGGGACATGGGTTCGTGCCCCGGTCCGGGAGGATCCCACATGCCGCGGAGCGGCTGGGCCCATGAGCCATGGCCGCTGAGCCTGCACGTCCAGAGCCTGTGCTCCGCAAAGGAAGAGGCCACAGCAGTGAGAGGCCCGCGTACCGCAAAAAATAATAATAATAATAAATAAAAGGAATGGAAAGTTTCTTTAACAAAGCATTTTTCAAATTTTTGAAATTCATATCCTCCTTTGATATGTATCAATATCTAATGTTTTCTTTTAATGTTCTATAAAATTCAAAGCAAAATGAACAGTATTATTTGCATTGAATCAAAACAATGGAAATAGTAATGCTTTGCTTTCAAACCACATGGTCCGGTGCCACCATTATGACACTGGAGCTGGCAATATAAGGGAGAGTGTGCTACTGCTCACTTCTGCCTGAAGAATCTTTGCTCTTGTACTCATCTGGAAATATTCTCATTGATCAAATTTCAGAGTTCCAAACTGCTTCACTCTCACTGAATACTCATGGTCTTAAAAGAAGACTAAGTAAATTGCTAAAAGAAATGTGTAAACTCTTCTAGTTTAAAAATAATTAAATCTTAGAAATTGTATCTGCAACTTTTGCAAGGTATTTGTTAGTCATTCTAAGTCGTGAAGCTTTAATAACATCACCCATCTTTTACAAGTTGTTGGAACATTTTATAGGTTGTCATTTTCTGTCATCATCTGGATTTAGCCTTTTTTTTTCCTGGAACATACTCAACACATAATGCCTCTTGTGAACTACCATCATTTATTTACATGGAGTGAGAAGGCAGCATGGGAGTATTTTGGAAGATTCCAAAGGCTTTGACAGTCAGATACACTCATGTTCAAATCCTCAGTCTGCTGCTGCCTATCTAGATGACCTTGAGCACGTTCCTTAACCTGAGCCTCTATTTCCACACCTGTAAAATGAGCTTAACAATTCCCCTCTGTCAGGACTGTTGTGAGAATTAGAAGAGTACATTTAAAGCCCCTTGCAGAGTACCTTGGCACACAGTAAGTACTTAATGTAATTTTTTAGTAACTATCAAGCTTATGGAAAAGATTTTGTTATTTATATTATGATTTTTAGTACACATGATATTGGGTATTCCTTTAAAAAAGAGAAAGATTTTGAGTTTTTAAAATGAAAAGTACTATGTGTCTATATTTAATGAAATTTGATCTCTACTATCATAATAGTGATCATTTTGAATGAAATTGAAATATAGTTACCTAGGCAATACCCAAAAGTTAATTCCCCAAGACAGAGTGAAAGGAGATGCAAAAATTACTTCAATAATTACCAATATGTTTCCAAATACTAGTTATCTTGTCACATTATATAAATTAACCATACTGTGCCTGCCACTAGTGTATCAGATCTTCGTTTTTTTCCAATATACCAACTATGGTTAATTTAGAACAATTACCTAATATTATCAAGATACCACCAGATTCAGGAACTCTGATTTTCTTTATTTTAGATTCTCCCTTCACAGGGTTTGGACTCTCATTGGTCGTGGGGGAACTAATTCTCCTGGCATGAATCCTTCCCTTCTTACCCTGACCTGCAGGCCCTCATGCTCTGCTCAAGAGCAAGGCGGGAAATACCTGCTGAAGGAATTCCTCTGCAATTCCTGCTTACCACACCGTAAAGTACTAGAAACACACAAAGCATGACAAAGATAGAATCTTATTGTTTTAACCAGTGAGAAAATTTTAAGTGACAATGTTGAAACATTTTCCCATCAACCCACATAAACTATGATTAAGCCCAAGTTTACATATTGCTAAATGTCCAGAAGAAAAATGACAAATTCAATCATCTTGATATTTTACTATAGGAAATTAACCATTGTATGGCAAAACCAAACCAAACCAAAACAAAAACACCTTCGATTCTACTCCACGCTAAAAGACAATACCACACAGGGGATGGGAAAGTATGCTAACGTTTGATTAAAACACAACAGAGAAATAAGTATCAATATAGATTCCCTTAGAATTTCACATATGTGAAAGTTCCTGGCATGGTACCTAATATAATTGCTTAACAGACAATATTTGAACACCAACCCAAATTTATCTTCAACCTGCTATCCTATGTCTGATGTATTAATTTACGTAATTAATCTTACAACCACCTAAATAGTTTTTTTTAACATTCTGGTAAGGACCTATGCATATTCTTGTGCTCTGAAAAGCAAAGAACTCTCAGAACAGGAATACACTGAAGTGTTCACATTTCAGTAAAAACCAGTAACGGATACGCAATTTCTTATGAATGTTCATGGAACCGGAAATGTACTGGGTGCCTTGAACTTTATCTCAGCACAATGATGCATCCAAAATAAAAATCTAAGTATATAAAACACTAAAACATAATGGTAGTTTTTACTGTAGGTCTGAAGTTAGTAGCATAGGGGAATTGCATTACATAATATGCAGCAAGATCTAATTCCTTAAAAATCTTCTTAACATATCCCAAAGTTACTCTTAAAGGCAGCTGTCCTCTCCCCTCCTTTCTCTCCACAAACTCCCCCAAACTACTTTCCCATCTCTTCCCTGTGCTAATTTTCTTCACTTCCTTACTCCTCTCTCTTCTCCTTTACCCTCTTTAGAAGAGAACAAAAGAAGAAAGATTGCAAACACTGGTCTGAGCTCCCTTGTCTGAAATCCTCGGGGCCAGATGTATTCAGAAACTCAGAACTTTTCAAATTTTAAGATTAGTATAATGCATACACTGCATATTACATTCAGTGTCTGGAAAAGCACCCTGCAATCAAGCACATTAATATTTAAGCAGTGAAATATGTGAACAGTCATATTAAGTGAGTTAAATAAATATTACACAGAGACTATACAAGCTCAGGTCAGGTTTTGGGCAAATGAATTTGCCAGAAAAGAAGAGACATTTTTGTTTTCAGAGCTTTGATGGTTTTAAAGTCACAGAAGAGATTGTAAATCTATACTTCTAAACTAACATTTTTCATTTTATTCCTGACACATTTCATTTCATTAATAGCCAACTAAGGTTATTAAGAATGATGGAATAGTGTTACCAAAGGGAAGGGTGATCCACTGAGCACGTATTGTGTTCCAGGCACTATTCTAGGTTCTGTACCTAGTGAACAAAATACATAAAAATCCTGCTCTCATGGGTCTTGCTTACATTCTGGAAGGGAGCCTGGGAGTGGGGGAGACAAATAATAAACAAACAAGCAAATGAAAATATAATCTAATATCTGATAGCTAAAGGTGAAATTAAAACAAGTAATAAAGCAAAGAAAAGGCAAGAAGAGTGAGAAAGGGAGGGTGAGGGGTGGTCCAGGAAAGCCTCTCTGGGAAGTTAGAATTTGAATGGACACTTGAAAGGCAAGAATGGCTTTCAGGAGGAAGAGTATCCCAGGCTGAAGGGATAGCAAGTGCAAAGTTAAGGCAGGGAGGTGGTAGAGGTGCTGCTTGAGGAAGCAGAGGTAGAGTGCCCCGAGGGATAGGGAGAAACAGGGGAAGTGAGGTCAGAAGGAAAGAATGGGATCTGGAAATGGCTCTTAAAATGAGAGAAGGACAGGCTGGGGCAGGTGATTGGAGCTGTTGTTGACTGCAAGTGATGGGAGGAATACAGCCAGACAATGACTGAGGGCGAGAGATGCTAGTCAAGCATGGAGAAGAACGAGGTCGGCAAGGGGCCGCCATGCTGCTGGGGAGGTCATGCTGAGACTCTAAACAACCACAGTGGAGCAATGCAGGAGGGCAGGGGCACAGGCAGCAGAGACCAGAGCCCCTGTACTGTGAAGGATGAATGACGGTGGGGGAGAGAAAGTGAACAGACAAACTGAAGCCTCGGCAATAGGACAAGGCAGAATCCACTGCCCAAAGATGGGCTCTCAGGGAGAACAGGTCTGGCAGCCTGGAAGAAATTAGTACTAAGTTAGCCAAACACGTACTGTCCTCCTAAACAGAACCGGTATCAGTCCTGCTAGCTGGAGCAGGACTCAGGCATGTGGGGAGGGGGATCATTACAAATCTCCTCTCCTGCTTCTGAGTCCAGGGATAGAGTTTCTTAATATTTTGTTCGTTCACATATCCAAACAGTCTGAAAACAGTCAGAGAGCCCTGGGAAGACAGGAAAAAGTGCTTCTGCGTCCACTAATGAAAAATGGCATTTGACAACAAAGTACGGAAATAGCTGTAGTAGTAATACAGAAGGAAGGATAGATCTTTGGAAAGATAATGCTAGTCCATAATAATATAGGAAAGAAAAAAAACTTGTCAGCCCATAGGAATAATGATGCCCCCATGACCACTGCTAGTAATGATAGTAAGGAAGCAACCGTGACAGTGATCATTATTATTAACTTCCACTTCTTTAATTACCACTATTTGCCAACACAGTGCTAGGCACTTCACAAATGATTTCCAAACCTTAAAACTATGGAGGGGTTAGAAGCACAGATAGATGTTATGATTTTTTGGTATTGTTTACTGGCTACTGAGTGTGGACCCAATTAAGAAGTAAGACCCAAGGATCATACCAATGTAGATTAAAATGTCAGTTTTAATCCTGAAAAATAGAACTAGAAAACATGACTGTCAAATGGGGTTCTTACTGTGTATCTCCAAAAGGGATGGCTTCTTCCACAAGTGTAAGACCTATACCTGATGCATTCTATAGAAAGGAGAGAGAGAGAAAGGGAGAGAGATCAAGCAAACTACCCAATCAATAAATGATTCCCTCTTCCAACTGGAAACATGAGAAAAGAAAAGTTCCTCCTTCACAATTTTTCCTAGAGAGGGCAAATTCCTTCCTCTGTACAGAAGAGTAGAGAATAATAACCATTTTGGTCTTATTATGCACATTTTATAGACAAGCCAACTGCAGCTCTGAAGTGTAATTAATTTTCCCAAGTCATAAAGCTGGGGGGTAAGAGAAAATTCAGGATTTGAATTCAGGTCAGTCTGACTCAGAAGTCCTAACTCTTTCCATTATGTCACTTAAGAAATTACTTATAGAAAAAAAATCCTAAAATTCATGTGGAACCACAAAAACCCCCAAATAGCCAAAGCAATCCTGAGAAAGAAAAACAAAGCTGGAGGCATCATACTTCCTGATTTCACAGTGTATCACAGTTATAGTAATCAAAACAGAATTGTACTGGAATAAAAGCAGACACATAGATCAATGGAACAGCATCAAGAGCCCACAAATAAACCCATGCATATATAGTCAACTAATATTTGACAAGGGAGTCAAGAATACTCAATGGGAAAAAAACCGAAAGTCTCTTCAACAAATGGTGCTGGGAAAATTGGATATTCACATAAAAAAGAATGAAACTAGACCCCTATTAGACACCAATCACAAAGTTTAACTCAAAAGGGATTAAAAAACTTATCTGTAAGACCTGAAATCATATAACTCCTAGAAGAAAACATAAGAAAAAATCTCCTTGACATTGGTCTTGGCAATGATTTTTTCAATATGACACGTAAAGCACAAGCAACAAAGTAAAAAATAAGTGGCATCATATGAAACTAAAAAGCTTCTGCACAGCAAAAGAACAATCAATAAAATGAAAAGGCAGCCCAGAAAATGGGAGAAAATATTTGCAAACCACACATCTGATAAGGGGTGAATATCCAAAATACATAAAGAACCCCTTCTCTGTCTGACATTCACTAAGCATAATACCCTCCAGGTCCATCCATTGTGTTGCAAATGGCAAAATTTCATTTGTTTACATTGCTGAATAGTATTCCATTATGTGCGTGTGCATGCGTGCGTGCGGGTGTGTGTGTGTGTGTGTGTGTGTGTGTGTGTATCACCTCTTCTTTATCCATTATCTGTTGATGGACACAGTCTGCTTCTATATCTTGGCTATTGTAAATAATGCTGCTATGAACAATGGGGTGCACGTATATTTTTGAATTAGTGTTTTTATTTCTTCAGATATATAGCCTGGAGTGGAATTCCTGGATCATAGGGTAGTTCTATTTTTACTTTTAATTTAATTAATTAATTTATTTATTTATTATTTTTGGTTGCGTTGTGTTTTCGTTGCTGCACGAGGGCTTTCTCTAGTTGTGGCGAGCAGGGGCTACTCTTCGTTGTGGTGCACAGGCTTCTCATTGCAGTGGCTACTCTTGTTGCAGAGCATGGGCTCTAAGCACATGGGCTTCAGTAGTTGTGGCACGTGGGCTCCAGTAGTTGTGGCTCGCGAGCTCTAGAGCGCAGGCTCAGCAGTTGTGGCACACGGGCTTAGCTGCTCGTGGCATGTGGGATCTTCCCAGACCAAGGCTTTAACCTGTGTCTCCTGCATTGGCAGGCAGATTCTTAACCACTGTGGCACCAGGGAAGTCCCTATTTTTACTTCTTTGAGGAACCTCCATACTGTTTTCCATAGTGGCTGCACCAATTTACATTCCCACCAACAGTGTACAAGTGTTCCCGTTTTTCCACATCCTCGCCAACATTGTTTTTTTTTTTTTTTTTTTGCGATATGCGGGCCTCTCACTGTTGTGGCCTCTCCCGTTGCAGAGCACAGGATCCGGACGCACAGGCTCAGTGGCCATGGCTCACAGGCCCAGCCACTCCACGGCATGTGGGATCTTCCCGGACCAGGACACGAACCCGTGTCCCCTGCATCGGCAGGCGGACTCTCAACCACTGCGCCACCAGGGAAGCCCCAACATTGGTTTTTTGTGGTCTTTTTGATGATAGCCATTCTGACAGGTGTGAAGTGATATCTCACTGTGGTTTTACTTGCATTTCTCTGATGATTAGTGATGTTGAACATCTTTTCATGTGCCATTGGCCATCTGTATGTCTTCTCTGGAAAAATGTCTATTCAGATCTTCCACTCACTTTTTAATCAGGTTGTTTGTTTTTTTGATATTGAGTTGTATGAACTGTTTATATATTTTGGATATTAACCCCTTATCAGTCATATCATTTTCAAATATTTTCTCCCATTCAGTAGGTTGTCTTTTCGTTTTGTTGATGGTTTCCTTTGCTGTGCAAAAACTTTTAAGCTTAATTAGGCCCCATCTGTTTATATTTGTTTTTGTTTCCTTTGCTTTAGGAGCAGATCCAAAAAAATATTGCTATGATTTATGTCAGGCAGTGTTCTGCCTCTGTTTTCTTCTAGGAATTTTATGGGTTTTGTTCTTAAATTTAGGTCTTTAATCCATTTTAAGTTTATTTTTGTATATTGTGTTAGAAAATGTTATAATTTCATTCTTGACACATGTAGCTGTCCAGTTTTCCCAGCACCACTTATTGAAGAGACTGTCTTTTCCCCATTGTGTATTCTTGCCTCATTTGTTATAGATTAACTGACCACAGTGCATGCGTTTATTTCTATGCTCTCTATCTTGTTCAACTGACCTATGTGTCTGTTTTTGTTCCAGTACCATGCTGTTTTGATTACCATACTTTTGTAGTGTAGGGTGAGGTCAGGGAGCATGATTCCTCCAGCTCTGTTCTTCTTTCTAAAGACTGTTTTGGCTATTCAGGGCTTTTTGTATTTCCACATGAACTTAAAATCATTTGTTCTTAGTGAAATAAGTCATATAGAGAAAGATAAATATTGTATGTTATCACTTATATTTGGAATAAAAAAAAACAAATTAATGACTATAACAAAACAGAAACATACTCACAGAAAACAAACTAGTGGTTACCAGTGAGGAGAGAGAAGGAGGGAGGGGCAAGATAGGGGTAGGAGATTAAGAAGTGTAAACTATTATGTATAAAATAAATAACCTACAAGGATATATTGTACAGCACAGGAAATATAGCTAATATTTTATAATAACTTTAAATGGAGCAAAATATATGAAATTTTTGAATCACTAATATGATATTGTAAATCAACTATATCTCAATTAAAAAATAAATTTAAAAAAGAACTCATAGGAGGCTTCCCTGGTGGCACAGTGGTTGAGAGTCTGCCTGCTGATGCTGGGGACACGGGTTCGTGCCCCAGTTTGGGAAGATCCCACATGCCGCGGAGCAGCTGGGCCCGTGAGCCACGGCTGCTGGGCCTGCGCGTCCGGAGCCTGTGCTCTGCAATGGGAGAGGCCACAACAGTGAGAGGCCTGCGTACCGCAAAAAAAAAAAAAAAAAAAGAACTCATAGGGACTTCCCTGGTGGCGCAGTGGATAAGAATCTGCCTGCCAACGGAGGGGACATGGGTTAGATGCCCGGTCTGGGAAGATCCCACGTGCTGCGGAGCAACAAAGCCCATGTGCCACAACTACTGAGCCTGCACTCTAGAGCCTGCGTACCACAACTACTGAAGCCCGCGCACCTAGAGCCCGTGTTCCGCAACAAGAGAAGCCACCACAATGAGAAGCCCATGCACCACAACAAAGAGTAGCCCTGCTCGCCACAATTAGAGAAAGCCCACATGCAGCAACGAAGACCCAATTCAGCCAAAATAAATAAATAAATAAAATTAAAAAAAAAAAAACTCATACAACTCAACAACAAAATCATCATTATCATCATCCAGTTTAAAAATGGGCAGTGGATATGAGTAGACATTTTTTCAAAGAAGAATTCAAATGGCCAGCAGGCATATGAAAAGGTACACAACACTAATCATCAGGGAAATGCAAATTAAAACCACAATGTGATATCCCCCTCACACCTGTTAGAATGGCTATTATTGAAAAGACAATAGATAAGAAGCATTGGTGAGGACATGAAAAAAAGGGAAACTCTGTGCACTCTTGGTGGAAATGTAAATTGGTGCAGCCACTATAGAAAACAGAATGTCTTTTCTCCATTGTATGTTCTTGTCTCCTTTGTCAAAGATTAATTGACTGTAGGTGTGTGGGACAATTTCTGGGCTCTCTATTCTCTTCCATTGATCCATATATCTGTTATGGCACCAATACCACACTGTTTTTATTACTGTAGCTTCTGAAGTATTGTCTGAAGTCTGTGTGGGTTATGCTTCCAGCTTTGTTCTTTTTCCTCAGGATTGCTTTGGCAATTCTGGGTCTTCTGTGGTTCTATATAAATTTTAGGATTATTTGTTCTCATTCTGTGAAAAATGTCAAGGGTAATTTGACAGGGATTGCATTAAATCTGTAGATTGCTTTGGGTAGTGTTGCATTTTAACAACATTAACTCTTTTAATCCAAGAGCATGGTATATCTCTCCATTTCTTTAAATACTCTTCAATTTCCTTTATCAATGTTTTTTAGTTCTCACCATATAAGTTTTTCACCTCCTAGGTCAGGTTTATTCCTAAGTATTTTATACTTTTTGATGAGATTTTAAAAGAGATTTTTTTTTTACTTTCCCTTTCACATATTTCATTGTTAGTATAAGGAAATGCAACAGATTTCTGTATGTTAATCTTGTATCATGCTACCTTGCTGAATTTGTTTATTAGTTCTAGTAGTTTCTGTGTGGATACTTTACAGTTTTCTATATACAGTAGCATGTCATCTGCATATCTCTTTGGCAAGTGGTGTTCAGAAAGCTGGACAGCCACATGTAAACCAATGAAGTCAGGACACTCCCTCACACCATACACAAAAATAAATTCAAAATGGCTTAAATATAAGACAGGACACCATAAAACTCCTAGGAACAGAGCATAGGCAAAACATTCTCTGACATAAATCATAGCAATGTTTTCTTAGGTCAGTCTCTCAAGGCAACAGAAATAAAAGCAAAACTAAACAAATGGGACCTAATCAAACTTATGTCTTTGCACAGCAAAGAAAGCCATAAACAAAATGAAAATACAACCTATAGACTGGGACAAAATATCTGAAAACAATGCGACCAACATAGGATTAATTTCCAAAATATACAAATAGCTCACACAACTGTATAACAAAAAAAGCAAAGAATCCAATCAAAAAATAGGCAGAAGACCTAAATAGACATCTCTCCAAAGATGACATACAGATGGATAATAGGCACATGAAAAGATGCTTAATATTACTAATTATCAGAGTAATGCAAATCAAAACTACAATGAGGTATCACCTCACACCAGTCAGAATGGCCATCATTAAAAAGTCTACAAATGACAAATGCTGGAGAGGGTGTGGAGAAAAGGGAACCCTCCTACACTGTTGGTGGGAATGTAAATTGGTGCAGCCATGACGGAAAACAGTATGGAGGTTACTTAAAAAATTAGAGTTATCACAAGATTCAGGAATCCCAATCCTGGGCATATATCCAGAGAAAACTCTAATTGAAAAAAATACATGCATCCCAGTGTTCACAGCAGCACTATTTACAATAGCCAAGACATGGAAACAACCTAAATGTCCATTGACAGATGAATGGATAAAGAAGATGTGGTACTTATATACAATGGAATACTATGCAGCAATAAAAAAGAATGAAATAATGCCATTTGCAACAACACGGATGAACCAGAGATTATCATACTAAGTCAAGTCAGACAGAAAAAGAAAAATATCATATGATATCGCATATGAGGAATCTAAAATATGATACAAATGAACTTATTTGCAAAACAGAAACAGACTCACAGACATAGGAAACAAACATGGTTACCAAAGGGGAAAGGGGAGGGGATAAATTAAGGGTTTGGGATTAGCAGATACAAACATCTATATATAAAATAGACACAAAACAAGGTCCTACTGTATAGCACAGTGAACTATATAAAATATCTTGTAATAGCCTGTAATGGAAAAGAATATGAAATACATATATATATATATATATATATATATATATAAAACTGAATCACTTTACTGTATACCAGAAACTAACACAACATTGTAAATCAACAATACTTCAATTTAAAAGAATAGAATATAGAATGGAGTTTTCTCAAAAAATTAAAAACAGAACTACCATATGATCTAGCAATTCCACTATATATCCAAAGGAAATGAAATCACTATCCCAAAGAGATATCTGCACCCTCATGTTCATTGTAGTTTTATTTACAATAACCAAGACATGCAAACAACTTAAGTGTCTATCAACAGATGAATGAAGGAAACATTATGCACGCACGCACACACACACACACACACACACACACACACACACACACACACTGGACTATCATTCAGCCATGAAAAAGAAGGAAATCCTGCCATTTGTGACAACATGGATGGACCCTGAGGGCATTATGTTAAATGAAATAAGTCAGATGAAGAAGACAAATACCATATAACCTCCCTTATTTGTGGAATATAAAAACCCCAAATTCATAGAAAGAGAGAACAGATTGGTGGTTGCCAGAGGTGGGGTTTGGTGGTGGGAAAATTGAGTAAAGATGGCCAAAAGGTACAAACTTCCAATTATAAGATAAATAAATTCTGGGGATATACTGCACAGCATGGTGACTATTGTTAACAATACTGTATTATATATTAATATTTGAAAGTTGCTAAGAGACTAGATCTTCAAAGTTCTCATCACAAGAGAAAAAATTATAACTAGCGAGGTGTTGGATGTTAACTAAACTCATTGTGCTAATCATTTCACGAAATATACATATACCAAATAATTATGTTGTACATCTTGAACTCATACAATGTTATATGTCATTAACCTCAATAAAACTGGAAAAATAATTTTATGAAGAAATTAAATTTAATTTCTTAGATTCTTACAAATGTAATAAAGGATCACCATATAGAATACAAATAAGAAATGAAAAGAAAATTAAAAGCACCTACAATTGCCCATAGCCTTTGTGTATATTTTGGTGTAGAGCCTTCCTGCTTTTATATGAGGTGGCCTGTCTGAGAAAGGCTTAAATCAGGTTATTACTGGGAAACTTCTGAAGGAGTTGGAGGACAAGAGCCATCAGGAAGATGAGGCTCAGGGCCCAGAGAAGGAAACTAGTAAATAGTTTCTGCAGTCTCAGGCACATCAGTCCTCAACATCTGCCTGCCAGAAGCCAGGTCTCACCTTGGCAAAACCAGCATCCAATTGCCTCCCTCTCTGCTCCACCTGGGTATCTTGACTGAGGTCTCTCCCTTTCTCTGGCACCTGAAGTCATAGTCCTTTCGATTTCCAAAGCCTCATACCTGTGCCCCTGCTTGTTTGGCCATTCTTCTCCAGCTCTCCAGGTGCCGAGTTGCTGGCAATTGCCTGATTTTGGACCTCTCCCTCATTTGGACATCTGGAATTAGAGGCTCCCTTTTTCCTAAATGTCTATGTAGCATCCAGCTCACTGCTTGCTCGGATCCTCATTCCTTTTTGCTTCCACGGATAATTCTAACACCTGGCTTTCAGAACTAGGACATCCCCATTCTAGCCTGCTGATCTCTCAAAACCAGGTTTTACCCAGAGTCGAACCACACCTACCATCTATCCGGACTCTTATCCAGACCTGGATTTCACAGTCCTAATGTTCATTCAACGTCCACAATAAATAGCTATCAATGTCCCCAGGTTGACACAGGTCTTTTCTACTTCTACCAATAGCCTGATTAGAAACTAAGGACCAAAGACATTTCCAAACCCACATATCTTATAGTAATTTGTTCTTATCGAGAAGTGGTATCTATTGCCTATCACCACTGCTGCCCACTGCATCTTGGTATCTAAATCACCAAGGAAAACGCAACTCAGTCAGGCATTGGAAGGAACAACACTTTACTCACATAAAAAAGAGACAGAGCATAATCACCTTCAGGAGTGGGCATTGGTCCCCCATGGCCAGTGGCCAGTGGCCTACACGAACCCCTCTTGCACCGCAGAATAAAGGACCCCATCCTCTACGGGGACAGATGTAGTAGTGGGGTTAGCCAGGAACCACATGACACACATGCTTAAGCAGAACAAAGGAGCACATATAGAGTCTGAAACAGGGAAAGGTGTGCCCCCCACAAAGTGACCAGTCCAGCACAGGCTGTGAGGACTCTTCCTCTCTTGGTATGGAAGGTTCCAGGCCCAAGGCCCACTCTTATGAGGATGAGTGAGGTCCAAAGACTGCACCCAGGAGACTCCCTTTCCCAATAGTTCTACTTTCCAGAGTTACTCTACTTAGAAATGTATTATTTATATTGTCTTTAAGTGTGTTATCATTCATCTTCCAATAGCAATATAAATGTATCTCAGTGACTAGAATATTTTTATAAGATATGGATTTAAAGAATTTTTTTCTGAATTTGTTTTCAGCTCCCACTCTGTATCATATAGATTCACTTAAACTTACCTGGGGCCATACCTTCCCCTCTTCCTGAAAATAGACCATCAACTTGTCATGAAACTGTAACCCAAGTGGGCTGTCACTTACAAGATTATAAATACTAAATGAAATAAATCTCATTGGACAAATTAGAATGATTAGAATCAGAATGATTACATTAGAATCAGAATGATTACATTAAAATCAAAACAGTCAAGTTAAAATTACTGATTAAAATAAAAAATTAGCTATGAAAAATGTTCAAATCAGTGCCTGCATTTAGAATTTGACTAAAACATCTACAAGTTTTCCAGAAAGAACTTAAAAAATCAGTCCCTAAGCCGACACGATAACTGTGTTCAATGCCATTGCTATAGCAATGAAGAACTCCTCGGTTGGGCATCTCTAGGTACAAGCAGATAGGGAGCCAAGGCATATAAACTGCCCTCCCCTCACTGAGACATGCTCTCGTCCAGATAGCGAGCGAGATTGGATCACAGATCTGAATCCAAGTGGAGGAAGGGGGACGAGTCTTGAATTCCTTCACTGTGCAAATGTGCAGGTGGCTTTGGGATATTTACCAAAGATCTTAAGAAACCTGGAAAAGATCATCAAACCACTGGAATGCACTCTATTTTTTTTAACATCTTTATTGGAGTATAATTGCTTTACAATGTTGTGTTAGTTTCTGCTGTATAACAAAGTGAATCAGCTATATGTATACATATATCCCCATATCCCACATATCCCCATATTGCGTCTCCCTCCCACCCTCCCTATCCCACCTCTCTAGGTGGTCACAAGGCACCGAGCTGATCTCCCTGTGCTGTGTGGCTGCTTCCCACTAGCTATCTATTTTACATTTGGTAGTGTATATATGGCCATGCCACTCTCTCACTTCGTCCCAGCTTACCCTTCCCCCTCCCCGTGTCCTCAGGTCCATCCTCTACGTCTGCATCTTTATTCCTGTCCTGTCCCTAGGTTCATCAGAACTTTTTTTTTTTTTTAGATTCCATATATACGCACTCTATTTTAAATTCAATTTTGAAATCACTTCTTGGAACTACACTAGATAGGAGCACCTTCAAACCTACAGTATATGACCACATATAATTAGGTAAGTACCAGATTTGTTTAGGTTGTAGCAGAATAAATGAATAATGTGATTTTACTGAGTTAGTACATCACTTATTAAAGCCTTGGTCCCCCAAACATCACCAGCAGTGTAACCATCTCCAGGGTGGTTACAGGTTAGTAAGGAGCTAAAAACACAAGTTTTTTGAAACCAGTGAAGAATCAGAGATCTTTGCAATCTAGCAGGAGGTTAATTTGTCCTCGGGCACTATTGAATTAAGCTGAAGAAGGACCTCAAGGGATATGTTTATCACTCTTGCGGTGTTCTTTCAGCGCAAAGCCAGTGACCCAAGAGACAGGAGTGGAGCTCTAGAAAATCATATGGTTTTCCTGGCCAGGAAAGTGGCCCTTGTCCCATGATCTAACACCAACAGCACAATATTCACCCACATAGTAGGGACTGATATACAAAAGAGGCTTTTCTTTGTGGCACACAAACACACACAAAAAATTAGGTTTGCTTTTCTTTCACCCTGTTCAAATGTGTGGGATTTCATAGTATGGTACTAGACCAGCTCAATACCTGATGGAAATAACTCAAGAGGAGGATACAGAGGGAAGACTGAATTCAGAATGCTCTGTGAAAGTACATCTGTTTCATATGAGACACACAATCTGTCTCATTCCAACCTGCATTTCTGGGTCACTTGAGACATTTAAACTGCACTTATAATTAACAGCTATTTTTAAACAGAGAAAAAATAGAGCACTTGGTAAGGTACAAAAGCATTAAAATTGCCCCAGTTTCGCTTTTCAATAGGACACACCACCGCAATATGCTTCAAGATCAAAGAGAGCTCAGAAAAAAAGAGAGAGAAAGAGAGACAGGCCGATCAGTGGGGATAAATTGTTCCCATTATGATGGTGTAAGAATAGGGTTCTTTCAATTGAAACAATTTAATAACCACATTCATTACATTGGTGTCCACTTGGTTTTATCCGAGCAGTTTTTGCGTAACTGGGGACTAAGCTCAATTGAGCTTATTCTCTAGAAATTAAGACGTGCAGGGTTTGACATTCAGAAATTAAGTACTAATAGTCGATCAAGAAGTTGTCTCGAGATTGTCCCTGGATGTAGTGAGATCTGCCTACCACTAATTATGGCAAATGCAAATGCATTCTCTAAAAGACCTGCCCCAAATTTTCATTAGCTCATTTAAAGGCAGTTAAGGTTATATTAGGGTGATGATGGGATATCAGAGTCTCCCCTTTGGAATATGTTTATAGAATCACTTTGCAAAGCATCACTTGCATAGCATAAGTATAGCATTGCCATCTGTAAACTTGTTTTTCCCTCAGCTATCAATGGAGGAAATCTTTCAGAGCACTCTTCTAATATTCTGTGAGATCAAGACAACCAAACAGAATCCCGACAAACACTGGAAGTGCTGATTTAATGAACAAGGGAATCATTGATTTAGGAGGAAAAAAAATCACTAATTTTCCAGGGTTGACTTCAGCTTTGGATAGCTACATACTAGAAAAAGTGGTGGATTTTTTGCCAACCAGCTTTCCTGAGAATGGTTACATTGCCAGTTCTCAACTGCACTATGGAGCATAATGTGTCATTTGAAGTGTAGTTTATCCTAAAGTGCTATTTAAAAAAAGATATTAGGCATGGAGCTGTAGAAAAGCATGCAGAAGAAAATCCAGGGTTTACATATCATGTATTAGATATACACAGTCCATTCCTGTTTGCTATCCTCACTAGGATCTAATTCGTGTACAGGAAAATTTAAGCGTACACTAAATCCTTCTTTGTTTTCCTATTGCTGCCAAACAAGTGGAGAGTAAGAATTGTTGAAACATATATTGGGTGGCAACTTTGTAATAGCTGCACTTCTTCTTTCCTTCTTTTTTCCAGAAGACAAAGTGTAAAAACTGAGAAGTTACCCTTACCTCTACAAAAGCTTTTAAATAATGGCTTTTCCAGGAGCAACGGCACTTCTCTCACTAGACCATTTCCCCAGATGGAATTTGCAATATAAAGCCACTATAGACTGGCTTATTGAGGAAAGAAATAGACTTGTACAAATCACTGGGAAGATAAATAAGCTATAGCAATCAATAAATTAAAGCCAGGCGGGGAAAAAAAAAAATCAAACTCCGGCATTCCAGACCAATTAAGATGTTATTTACTGCCCATGTGATTGTAACTTCGATGCTCTCCTTCCTTGTTTTCACACCATAGGCATCTGTTTTGCTGAGAGAAAGATATATAACTGATGTGTAAATAGAAAATGATATAGATAGATATGTCCCATAAAACTGTTAATCTGTGCTCCACATTAAATATAAAGTACATTTTTTATTTAGACACTGCACTGGTATAATTAAAATAAAGTATGCTAGCTTTATTTTTTCAGTAGTCATTTCCAACCACAGAGATCAAATAACAGTGCAACAGCAGCATGAAATGTGGTTATAATAGCCTGAGACCACATTTCCTGAAACTAAAACATTGGAGATAATAGTGTGAAGGTACAAATTAAATGCAAATAAAACAGATTCCTTATTGTTGCTAATCCCTGGATCGGGTTTCAGTGGGGAAATTTAGCAGTAGTGGTTAACTTCTTTGTACAGTAATCATTGACACGTTAGCAGTTACATTTTGAGATCATGGATGGAAACTATCAGCGAAGGATTTGAGAGGACTACCTGTCCATCTTTCAGGAAGAGAGTGGAAGTGGCCTGGGGCAAATCAAATAAAAATATACTGCCCAGACTGCCTCCGGGACACTTATGGCACTTGGCCAACAGTCATTGATTTGTTTCCTAATTGTACATTTTTGTGGCAACCTACTTTCATTCGCCAGCAGAAGCTCTTTTTGATTTCAGAGGTGTGTCAGCACGTCTTAGCAACATCCCATTTTCTAGGCTGACTGTTCTGAGAACATCTCAAACAATAACACAAGGGGACTTAACACAGTCGGCTTGTGTTACAACTTCTGGTTTTCCTACACTGTAACAAGCCTACATGCCATGGAGATCAAATGTGGCTGGTGTAATAGAGATGTTTTTTAAACCCGAAAATATGATTTAAAGTAAACGTAACAGAATCACCTTTTCCCTCAGCCCAGTTTCATATGGACCTTACTACTAGCGTTCAAAACAGTCGTTGAGCAATTAAGTTTCTTGGGATTTTCAAGTACACTGACATGAGTAGCTGTTCTGATGAGATATGGCCTTATTCTAAATAAGTAACTAACTCATGGTTTAGAGATTTCTGGTAAACAACCTCTTTCTAGTCTTTTATAAAATAGCATTTGTCTCGTAATTCTATAATTTGCATCTCTCAGCTTTCAGGACAGTGTTGGGCATGTTACATTCTATACTATTACCCTCTGTAACTACAAACAACAGTAATAGTGTAAGCAAAACAACTTCCTTCCTCACTTCCAAACACTATCAGAGACTACCAAAAACGTCTCTGCAGTCCCTTCCTTACCCTGAAGCCTTATATGTCTGAAAGAGTCAAGAGCTACATTTACACAAGCTAATCCAGACTTCCTCCTTTTCCCTTCTTCTCCAAAATTAGGCGCACATAGCCCTAGGGGCACACAAGATGATGCACTGGAGTGCAAAGAAACCATCAGAAGATCTGCTTTTATTTATTTATATATTAAAAAGAAATGAAGTTTTACTACTAGTATATACACTATTAATGTAGATAATATTATAGTTTAGAAGGAAATGTACATATATTGAGGTGCATACTCAAAAACTTTATTTTCATGCATGATTTTTAAAGTTTGGAGACTACTAGGCTGGCAACTGCTATTAATCCTTCAAATATTGGTATGAGAAAGAATTCTGAAACTCCATGTGGTAAGCAGACTAATGCCCTGCTCCCTCCCCAAGGATTTCCAGGTCCTCTTCTCCAGAACCTGTGAATATGATACCTTGTGTGGCAAAAGAGACTTTGCAGATGTCACCTAAGGTATGGGCCTTGAAATGGGAAGAGCATCCTGGATTACCCAGGTGGGCCCGATCTAATCACATGAGTCCTCAAAGGTGGAGAACATTTTACTGGCTGCACTGAGAGAGAGAAAGAGATGTGACAAAGGAACAAGGTCAGATAGATGCCATATGAGAAGAATTTGACTCATCACTGCTAGTCTTAAAGACAGAGGAAGGGGCCACAAGCCAAGGAAGGCGCCACAAGCCAAGGAAGGCAGACAGTTTCTAGAAGCTAGGAAAGGCAAAGAAAACGATTATCCCCTAGAGCCTCCAGAAGGAATGCAGCTCTGTCAACAAGTTATCTTAGCCCAGTGAGACCTCTGACCTACAGAACTGCAAGATAATAAACTTGAGTTATTTTAAGTCACTAAATTTGTGGTAATGTGTTAAGGCAGCAATAAGAAACTTACATACTCCACCTGCCCTAATTCTGAATGCTGGAGTATTAAGACAGATCTAAGTACTACACCAAATGGATTCAAGAACATTTTTTGGTCAATGTCTCCTGAGTGTACATCACTAGGGGAACAAATAGCAGCAAGGTATGTTAAAGTTGATGAAATATTATTTTCAAAAAATGGAAACAGAACAAAAACAAGATATTTGGCCAAGAAGAGGTAAGAGTTTTCAGATATGATTTTTGCCCATTATCTGAACATTATCTACAGTGCCACCAAATATCAAAAAAGAGTAAAAAAGCCGACCTTAGAATAAGTTGCATTTTCCCCAAATCTAAGGCCCTTAGAAAAAATTTAAACCCTTTCCTCAATATTTGAACTTCATAAGGTAAAATTTCCAGGGATGACAGTATCGTGCTGGAAACATTAATGTGCCAGCATGAAATAATATCACCCTGTAGGAGGTAATAAAGGCATAAATTATGTCAAATTGTATCTGGTTCATGGATGTTACTGTGCTTCTTATGGGCAGATACAGCTAACAGGCAAAGAACACCTTCCTATCTCCCTCAGAAAATTAAAGTCATGTGCACAAACAGCAGTCTAAGAAATCAGGGAACCCGTTTGTGGCAAAATGAAAATGTGCCATGTTATAGATACACCTCCTAAAGATATGAAATATCTCTTGTTACAGTAGAACATACTTTTTCTCCTGGTCTTGGTCATCATAGAACGAACCATTAAGTCATTTACATTACAAGTGGTGGCTCCTACTCCTCTTAGGTAACATAATACACTAAATGAACTTGCTGCTAGGCTATATATAGTGCTCCATTATGGACTCCAGCTATTAACTGGTTTGGGGTCATGGGCCATCTCGGTTAGTGTGAGGAATCTATTCTTCTTTAAGTAAAATGTTCAATAGCATCTCCTATTGAAATGGGCCAGTTTCAAACGATATGTATCATTAGGCATGTGCCAATGTACATGTGTATGGGATTTCCTCCATTTATTTATTTAGGATAAGAAAACAGAGTCTATTTTGCAAAGTTTAAAGAAAGTAATTACAGATGCCATTGTGTACCAAAGTTATTTAAAAGTCTGAAAAAAATGTGGCATGAGGAAAATGCAAAACTCTATAAGCCACATTGCGATTTAACCCTTTTGGAGCTAAAGCACTAAGGCGGGGAAAGCTGCTTTTCTCTTCTTTGCCCCTGTTTGAAGATGCATATAGATGACACTGCAAGCAGAACCATCTCTTTTGCTACAACCTGGGTAATAATGTGCTCAGTTAATCTATACAGCATAGAATCATCCTCTCAAAAAGTAATTTACTTCTTTAAAAACTGGAAGGAAAATAAATATGGTGCAGTAAAATTGAGTAACGGAATCTATCTGGACGTTTCACAAAACATTTCATTATGCTGACAATTCCCAGAAGTGCTCTCAAGAGTGCTTTAAGCTGAGGATTACTGCACTGGAGCTGATGGACTTTTTTTGTAGCCCCTTTAAAAGGCAGTGAACCATTTTTCTATTTTATTTAAATAATGCCCCTTAAAATGGATTTTTAGAGGTATAATAACTCCTTAAGAGTCAGTTATGCTAAACAGTTTCTCTTGATAGAAATGTTGTAAAACTCGTTAACTGCACAGTTTCAGATGCCGGCTTGGTGAACACTAACTGACATGTGAATGATCAGAGTTTGTAAGATAAATTGCAATAGTTGTCGTATCACACAGCTAGCATTGCACAAGCTGGAGGCCACAAGGGTCTCCAACCTGACAGAAAATTACTTCAAGATGAATGAAAAATGCTTGTTTCTCTTTATTAGTTTTTAGAGAACAATGAAAATGTTGAACTGTTTACAGAGGGCTGATTAAATGTGGTCAGCGGGGCCACATCCCTACTGCTAAGTGTTGGCCTCCCCCTCCCACTCAGCCCAACCTACATACTCACACACCACACCGTTCCAAGCGCCCGTCCCCACCCTTTGCTCCCTGCCACGTGCATCTCCTTAGAGGCTATTACGGCTGCACATCTGTGTGAGAAGTGTGCTCAATCTGACATCTGACATTCCACTGCTGCTCGGTGCTGCAGAGGCCTTTGTTAGGTAAAATACTGTTGTCAAGCCTAACAAGCAGGTCACGCAATTTGCTGGACACTGCAGCAGAGAACAGCCCAGGATGAATTGCTTCAGCTTCAAACAATGCCCAGTTCCATATTGGAATACATATGTACTTCTTTCATTGTGCCGCACTACAAAAAGTCATGACATTTTGTTTTTTTAAGGCTTTAATTAAAAAAAAATGTTTCTAGGGTTAGACTACCACAAAATAGCATTTTTTGTTGTATTAGGGTAACTACTGTCTTATGGCTAAAGGAAAAGGCATGAAGTGCTTTAATTGGTCATTTGTGGTTTAAATCCCATTTATGTTTTACCAGAAAGCACAGTGAGAGGAAAGGCACTAGCTACTATTTTAGCTGACTGTTTGGCGTACTTAAAGGGGTGGTCAAAACCAGGGCATTTAGGAGAAAGATTCTCACTTCGTATTTCCACAAAGTAAACAGCCCTTGATGGAAAGAAATATGAGAACTCATTAATAAGCATATGCCAAGCAGGAAGAAAAGTCTTTTTAACCAGACCAAGCCAAATAAATCAGATCCAGAACATGTTTCAGTAAAGTAAAAAATTAAGGAGAAGCAAATCACTGCCATTTCAGCTCAACAAACAGCTTTCCATGGCCCATCACCTTCCTCACTCCTAACCTCTCCCTCTCTCTCACACACACACACACACACACACATCAGGGAAATAAACAGTAATAGGGAGCAGTTCAAATGCTATTGTGGCATTCTGACACAATACAGAGTGCACACCCCTGATGTGCAAGCAGGATTCTCTTCCCCTCTGTGCAGAACATGCATTCTGAGCCTATTATGTGTATAAACAATGGCATATGTAATTACCTTTCTAGGGTGGCAATTATTCCCCAGAATCAACAACCAGACTTAAAGCATATTCCCCCAGAAGACATTTGGGGATCAATTCTGGGTCAATTACATCTGGCTTTGATTTATCACATGGTGTCAGGCTATGTTAAAAAAAGAAAGTTTACCAAAAAAAAGATTATGAGGTAAAGGCTAAAGGTTTGGCTCAAATTGGTTTCTTTCCAACTTTGCTTTCTCCCAATTGCTCTGCCCTTCCCCATTCTCAAAACTGTGATTTGCTGGGTTTTATCCATTAGATAGTTTGCTGTTCAGTAATAACTAAATGCAATGAATCTAGACTATGACCAGATTTGAACTGTCCCCCACCCCCAGGCAGTGGGAATTTCCCCTGGGACGCAGCAGAGGGTAGGGGTTAATAGTTCAGGCTTTGGAATCTAAAAGATCTGCACTTAGATTCCCCATGACTTAAGATACACATCTGTGCAATGGATAATACCCACTTCAAATGGTTGCTGTGTGGTTTAAATGAGATAATTAAGAGGCTCTGTGAAAAGCACTAAGCTCAGCACCTGGCACATCATGAGTAGGCACTGAATAGAATGATTGCTCTTCTATTGATGGACAACCCAGAGGAGGAGAAGCCGAGCAGCCCCGCCCCTGTGCAGGGGAAGCAGAGTGGATGTTGGTATGAATGACAGGGCTGAACTGGTGAATCCAAGACACCAATTAAGAGGACCAGTGAACTAGACAATATACGAAGTATCCAGCTGATTTGGACTCATTCTAAGTACACTGAGGTAAACTACAAACTAATAGAGGTGCTACTCTGTTAGCAAGACCCCTCTGTCCTTTACAGAGCCTTACGAGCCACAGATGAAAAAAGCTACTTTACATGCCTTGATCACCAAATATTTACTGAACACTTACCTACTATGCACCAGGCACTGTCCTAGGTACAAGGAATACAGAGGTTGTCCCCCTAAAAAATCTCCCAGAGCAGTAAATAGATATCTACAATTTAGTACACTACAGGTTCATAACCCAGACTTCCTGGAAGCTACTTCATGCAAACTGAAAGTAACATAACCAATATCCAGTATCACCATCAGGAGTTTGGGGGTGGGGCAATGCATCCTATTAAGGATGAATCATATAATTAAAGTCATTGGTCAAATTAGAGTTATTCCTTACTGAGGAGCAAAATAAAAGTTTTTAGAAATTAAATAAAAAGGAATGATTTGAGAATTCTCAACAAATTCTTTAGGGAGCCATATAATGCTCCATTCAAAGAACACTTTATATCCATTTTATAGGGAGCAACGTTGTTTATTAAATGAGAGAAACAGCACTGACACAGTTCATTTCTCAAGCAGCACATAGTGCTATTGGCAGTATGTACTGGCAGCTTAATTAAGAAGTCTGTTGATGATGTTAAAAAAAAAAAAAGCTGGCACATTTTCAATTCAAATGTGGACACTACTCAAGACAAAGACATGTCTATTGTTGGCTCATACATACTAAAATGTGTCACAGACACCATGTCTACAGTCATATTAGCATCTTAACACTGGAAAACTCATGACTTATTCCCAGATCAGAAGTAATTTTTTGGAAAAATTGTATAGTCATCCAACTTATGGAATACAGACAACACAATGAACACTGAAATACCCAAATTTTCATACAGAGCCTTTGCTCAGGTCTCTTTTGCTCCTTCCCTGCCCTTTCTTGGGTCCATGAACAACACCCTCAATCTTGAGGCAAACCTTTCCCCTCTCCATGCTAGTAACTCACTTGGAGTGGCAGACCCCTAGGGCATTGAAGGCAGAGGCCTATAGAGACAACAGATTTAATTTACCTCCCTACTTTCCAAGAAATGTACAAACACAATATATTTCTTCAATATACAATCTACACCTAAGGGGGAAAAAGGATTTATGCAAATTTGCTCCAACTATAATGTATTAATCTCTCTCAAGTCTCCTGAATGTACATGGAATCAATAAAATGGGTCCTAACTATCAGAAGTCCAAAATAAATGGAATTAAGATGTCCTGACTTGCCCACATTAGGAATTTTGTTTTGTTCTGTTTTGTATTAAAGAGATTTAAAATACTTACAGAATATACTTTTCCATTTGTTTCCTGTTTTAGAGACATGCTGAAGAGCAGAAGACCAAACAACAACAAAAAAATGTATGCCCTGAAACTGACTGTAAATCCACTGAAGGCAGGGACCACATCTTATTTGTCTCCTCACTTTCCCTTCCCTGTTTTGTACAGTGATTCACACACAGTAAGTACTCAATTAAGTTGAAAAGGCAATGCATGTTTCAATTCACTTTAATTTGGAGGGGTTGCATTGATTTAAGAAAAAGCTGAGATAAAAAGGAGAGGTTCAACTTTCCTGATTTCTGGCTGGTGAGGCACACTGTCTTGAAAAATTCCTTTGCCGAAGCTTGCATAACACTGGCATCATTAACTGCTGGTCACTCACTGTGGCATTCTATCTATCTATCTATCTATTCATTATTTATGGCTACGTTGCGTCTTCACTGCTGCACATGGGCTTTCTCTAGTTGTGGTGAGCAGGGCTACTCTTCATTGAGGTGCACAGGCTTCTCATTGCGGTGGCTTCTCTTGTTGTGGAGCACGGGCTCTAGGTGCGTAGGCTCAATAGTTGTGGCTCATGGGCTTAGTTGCTCCGTGGCATGTGGGATCTCCCAGACCAGGGATTGAACCATGTCCCCTGCATTGGCAGGTGGATTCTTAACCACTGGGCCACCAGGGAAGTCCTTCACCATGGCATTCTTAATGTCTTGATTTGTTTCCATTTTTGCTGACGGTAACAAGATGATTCTCCAACAGTTGCCTTTCCAACAAGAAAATGTGAAAGGTGATCTGAAGCCAGTATTCAGCGAAGCAGGTATTCAGTCTATCTCCATCCTACAGACAGTACACCTGTGAACAAAATGGAAACAAATTATTAACCTAAGCCTTTTGAAGAACAACTTTTCAGAAGTACAATGGTTGGTCTTTTGTTGATCGCTAAAATTATTTAGCTCAACGTTTCAAAAACACAACCAGAATCTTTTACGGTGATAATGCTGTTTAAAGTTTTCTTTCTTTACCTTAAATAATGACTTTGAAATCCATGCCACCCCCAGGCACAAATCCAAGCCTAATAAAATCAGAAATACCACATATCTGTGCATTTTGAAAACAAAGGTTCCTTCCCTACCCAGGTAGAGATTCTGTGTGTTTTCCCTTGCCTTGATAAATAGGAATAAAACCCCTCATGAGATTCTGAGCCCTATCCCTTCATGAACAGCAAAGTTCCTGCTTACGTCCCATCAGGTAGCACCAAAGTGTCTGACTGGGAAACAACAGCTGCAGATAGAGAAGCCCACTGTGAAGCAATTTGGGCAGGCAGGAGCACACTTTCTCCAGCAAAGGCTCTGAACGAACCAGGTGGGTAAAAGAAGAATGCATGAACACTTCAAAATCAGCTCCATGGCAAATGCCACATGAGAGGAGCCTAGAAGGATCCAGGTGGGTTCCACCTTAGGCTTTTCAGTCATACCCATGCACATGTATATCAGTAACACAATCTTAGACCAGGAAAGAAAGACATCTTTGCAAGAAACATTTTTACTCATTTACATGCTCATGGGCTACTGTCTCTCTGAGATGTCCCACTGAAGTGGGATATAAAACAAACCAATACTCAAGTAAGATTAGCCTTAACACAATTTATTAACTAATTTATTTTATTTATTTGGGTTTCTAAAAATTGGTCAAAAGCAATTGCATATATGTTTAAAACACCTTTCAGCTCATGAGCCAAAATGTCATACTACACGAGCATTTAAAATCCACCTAGAGTCATTTTAGGTTCTTCCTTCTCTATCCATTACATCAAACTTGTCACTGAAGGCTTTTACTTCTTAATGTGAAATGTCTTTTGCAGACCCCTTTTCTTCTGAATTGCTACTAAAAGTTCCCTGCTTTGTCAGGCCCTATTCTCCTCAGCCTGGACTATGACAGCCTCCCAGCTATGCCAAGGTCTCCTCTACTGCAGTCTCAACTCCTTCCAAGTGATGCTACTTCCACTGGGCCTCCACTTTAGCCATTCATTCCAAGATCCCTCTGAGCTAGGACCCCTGAAATCTCCATTTAAGAGGTTTAGTGTAGCTGTGACCTTCAGCCCATCATCAAGCAGGCAAAAGAGAAGCAAACTCAGCCCCTTTTTGGCCACAATGCACTGAATTGCAGAGTTTACTCTAAACTGCTTCATCATCATTTTTCCCTTTGTTTCCCTACCAACCCCAGACATGCTGGCCCAATCTTCAAAACTGCTTCTGTCACCTAAAGGGGTGGGATAGGGAGGGTGGGAGGGAAGAGGGAGGAGATATGGGGATGTATGTATATGTATAGCTGATTCACTTTGTTATAAAGCAGAAACTAACACACCATTGTAAAACAAACATACTCCAATAAAGATGTTAAAAAAAACAAAAAACAAAACACCTGCTTCTGCACTGACTAGCTTTCCCATTTCCGACAAGGCTTTGTGCCTTGCCCAGAACCCAAATATTCTTGATGAGGACCCTGATACAACTTTTCCCCAGATTCTATTTCAGGACTCCAGCCGCTGGCTGGGATCCGGCTGTGAATAGATTGTCCACTGCCATACCACCATTCCTGACTCCGAATCTCACTGGCTGTCTACATTCTAGTTGCCCAAATCTCCTGCTGAACTGCATTTCCTCAGATCCAACAGCTTCCCTGAACCAATCCCAAGATCCTCCTGGTCTCTGAGGACTGACTGCTGGCTAACCCTAGTGCAGCCAGGCTCCCAGACCCTGATACACCTAGTCTTCACTTCCTGCTGTTTCCTGGCAATCTATGCTGCTGAGGTCCTGCATAGGAGCCTCTTTTCTCAGCCTAGACAAATTCTAACACTATAATGTTTTTATAACACCTATCTTTTTATTCATTAATTCAATTAATCATTTATTAATTTATACTCACTTCATTGCATTAAAAAAATAACGAGGTTAATACTAACTTAGTTTAAAAAAACAAAACAAAACAAAACCTTACATGATTACCTGTAGCCTAACCACAGCCTGATTTCTGAAGTTTTCCACTTCACTTCCTAGTCTCCAACATGAAGCCTCTGCTTCAGGCATACAACTCTACTGACCTCTAAGCTCATTCTGAATCTTTGTTCACCCCCTCTTTTCTTCCTTCTTAATTAGCTCCTTTCATCCTTTGGCATCTCACTCATGACATGATCTAAGAAGTCTTCCCCAAGAAACAAATCCACTTTACCTTTCCCTTATCTGGATTCCTCGGGAATAATCAATATCACACTGTTTAAGTGCTTGGTTTTCACTAAATGTTTCATATACATTAGCTCCCCAGACAGACTGTTAAGTCTTTGAGAACTGGAATAAAGGCCATGTCTTGTAGTTGTTATGGTGCCTCCAAAGTACTTGATGTTGACCTCTAACAGGAAGGCAAAGCTCCACTTCCACCCTTACTCCACTCCCCAGCCCCACAGCCATGGAGGAAAAGAGACCAGGTAACTGAATCAAGTTACTGGATTCAACTAAACTTCTTAAAAGGAAGTGGAGCTTTTGGTGTATTGAGAGGAAAATTTAAAGTTTTAACCTGTAGGCTTCTGTGTTTTCTTTGGAGTTGTCTCTTGGGGTTCTCACTCTCTTTGGACTGCTTCTCTCTATTTCCATGTGGCCAATGAGGCAAAAGAGGTCTGGAACTACCCCCCACTTCAGACATGCTCCTCAACTACCATCTACCCCCAACCCAGATAAAGCCTAGGGTGGAATAATTAGACCAGCTCTAACTTAAACCTTTCCTTTCATTTTTTTCTTCTGCCTCATCTAGCCACTAGTGAAATATGATCTAAAGAGCTGGACCCAGGAGTAAGGGACCAAGGAGGCTTATCTGTGTGCAAGACACAATATTTCCAAGCAGCTCCATAATGGTAGCTGAGCTCATCAGAAACTGCGTTAGGTTTGAGGGAGAGGTGAGGGCAGGGGGTAGGGCAGCACCCAGGTAATAAATAAGAATATATGTGTATGTACTTGAGGTCTAACCTATGTTTATCTCCTCCCACCGCTTGTAGCCTCAGGGGATACCTGGATAAAATTCTGTGGGTCCATCTCAACATAAGTACTAACCTAAGTATATGCTGAATAAATACTTGTTAATTTATTTTTCTATAGTAAAGGTCTAATAGACCAAGAATTTTAGGAAATTTTGAAGTTCTGGGTCAGAGTTTTTTATGATTTATGTATTAAATACCTGCCTGACTCAAAAGCTTAAAGTAATTTTTTTTTTCTATAAATCCATTTCTCTACAAACACAGGTCTTACAACAAAGATCTCTGAGTCTGAGATCTTTTTGAGAGTGAGGATGCAAGCAAGACAGATCCTGGGGGTTTTACAAGGCTTTCTACCAAAGATTAAAGCAAGTGGGCTTCTTCTATTGTGAAATTTTGAATTAGCACTTACAGATGACCAAAGTCCACTGTAGAATCATGTAATATTCATATCTCATGTATTTTGAATATTTAAACATATCACATACACACACTATATATGTGCATATATACATAACCTTGATATATACTACTTGGAAAGAAATGGAAAACGGATGCAGGCGTATTCCAAAGTCATGAGATCATTTGTCACTTGTCCAAGTCTGAAACAATGCTCTTAACTGGCATATGATACAGAGACTGCCAATTGTCCCCTAATACCCATTCTCCCCTTTTTCCTTTATTGATAGAACTCCTGAACGTTGAAAGGTATATGACCATAAAAATTATATTTTCAAGTCTTCTTGGCAGCTAGGTATGGCTAGTAGGGTGTGAGCAGAAGTTAGGGGTGCAACATCTAAGGAATGCCTTTAAAGACGATGCTTATAAATCTTCAGACATATGAATGAAGCTAACAAGCAGGGATAGCAGAATAGTAAGATAGAAGTTTATTTCTTCCTTACTCAACAGTCTACGCATAAGCAGTCCAAAGCTGATGTGGCTGATACAGCACCTCCACTGTCAGGGAGCTCCTTCTAGCTTGTTTAAGCTACTATATTTCGGTATAGGTTAGGCTGCTATAACAAATACAGCACTATAATTCTATCTCTGCCACTTACTAGCTATCCACCCTTGGGCAAATTATGAACTTGTTTCTAACATGAGGGTGTGTCTTTTTTTTTTTTCCTTCCCATTATATCCCCCACTTCTAGCACTGTTTGCATACAGTAAGCATTCAATAAAAATGAGTTATTACTGCTGTTTCTGCTGTTATGCCAAATCTAGACAAATAATGCCATACCTTAACAACTAACCATTAGATACTTCCAGTAAAAATCTGAAATAATACAACTAATCAACATGGTGTACATTACAGTGATCACATTTTCTGACCCAAACTTAGAAAACATGGTCTGACAAAAGGTTTTTTTCTGACTTGTGAATTTAGTATTATGAAAATTTGTATACGCTAAACCATTGGTTGTCAACTTAATAAACTGACTTTACTTTTCTACAATTACCTGCTTAAATTGGTCAGCCCTGGAAAGTCAAGCCATATAGCCCCAAGAGTATTATTGGTTCTGTCCCCTCTAGTTTTTATTACAAAGTTCCACTGCGCATGCACATGATGCACACAAAAAAACCCTGATTACTCATTTATGGTTGTGAATTTGTATTGCAATAGGTCAGAATCTCCAAAAAATAATTCTTATATTTTTCCCAAGGAAGAAGAACACTTCCTGCTTCTACAAAAATAGCATGGATGAGAGTTTTCAGTAAAATACATTTCTCCTATTGACGAGCATTTAATACACACACACACACACACACACACACACACACACACACACACGCATGCACGCACCCCTGGCTGCTTGGATTTCACCACAAGTGGTACCATTTGCCAGTCATCGAAGTAATTCAGTCTGATCTGTTGAGGTGATGGATTCTGACAACCTACGTAAGCCTGTCATTAAGGGGAGGATAGATTATAGTCTCCATTCAGGACACTATAGTGCTTACATTTCTCATCCATACAGCCTATGAAACATAAGGGGAAAGCAAGAAGATGGAAATAAAGTTGAACAAGGACTTACTGCTTCTCTCGCCAATGAATGATATGAGCAGATCACCAGTCCACACTTTCTACTACGTATATATAAAGTTCTATTTCTTTCTGGCTAATATAAAGACCTTTTACAAAGAACATAAAGATTATGCACAAAAGTGACTATTCAGTAATTTAAATCTACCTTGAGACCTTGTGCTTCCACTTTTAAAATATTATTTTTTCCTCTTTCACCCTATGTATTTAGCCATTTTGCTTCTCTATAATTTTCTTACTTACATACTTAAAATTTTCATCTAGAATGGAGATTATATCTCAAATGAAATTCATTAATTAGGTGAACTTAAAAAGACAAGTCTGAATTAATGAAAAGTCTACACTATGGACTATTGTCAAAAAGATCACGACAGGGCTTCCCTGGTGGTGCAGTGGTTGGGAGTCCGCCTGCCGATGCAGGGGACGCGGGTTCGTGCCCCGGTCCGGGAAGATCCCACATGCCGCAGAGCGGCTGGGCCCTTGAGCCATGGTCGCTGAGCCTGCCTGTCGGAGCCTGTGCTCCGCAACCGAAGAGGACATGACAGGGAGAGGCCCAAGTACCGCAAAAAAAAAAAAAAAAGATCATGATAATAGCAACAGCTGATGTTTGAGAGTTTAGAACATAAAAATCACTGGGCTGAACACTTTACAAGCATTATCTCATTGAATCCTTTTACAAAAGTCCTGGAGCAGGTATTGCCACCCCACTTTTACAAATTAGAAAACAAAACCTGAGAGATATTAAGTAACTTGCCTGAGGCCACATAGCTAATGAGTGATAGAACTACTTTCAAACCTTAGTTTGTCTGACTCCAAAGTTCATGTTCTTTACCACCACACCAAACTGCTGGGGTTTTCCTTTAATCAATTATAATAATAAAGCAATATCTCAGATTAACAAAACTCTGAAGTGCCGAGGAACCCTGCCTTACTTAAAAAAATAAGAAGTATTTGAAATTAGCTGACCAATTATTTTAGCTTGGTAATAATTATCTGCCATTTATGAAGTACATACCAGGCACTTTGTATTAAATCTAACCCTCACAGCAACCCCATAAATTAGATAAATGTCTGCATTTTATAGATGAGGGAAAAGATACTCAGAGAAGCTAAGTAAAATTTGTCTAAGGTCACAAAAGTAGTATGTGGCACAGTCTTTGCACTCTGCCATCTCCACACTACCTTATTACCTCTCCAGCAAGGCCTTTCTCTAGAGTGCTGGAAAAGGCTGCTTTTAAAAGTAAGAGTGCCATTCCCCTGTGATTATATGTATACTATTTATTAGCTCAGCAAAGCTTTAGTTCAGAGACAATGCAAAAGTAAACTTTAACCCAGGCCCTGCCCTCATTATCATAAATTCCAAATTTAGTGAGGTCCATGTTAATGGGTTTTACTGTATATAGAAAAGAGTTTAATAGTCACTTAGCCCTGCTCTATCTCCATTAACAAATCTAAAAAGCCACACAAAGGTGAAGGAAGGAAGAACAATGACCTCAAAACTAAAACAGATAAGAAGTGCCTGTAATTAGCACTCTAGAAAAAAGTCATGATACATAGCATATGCCAACACCACAATACAGTACATATGCCAATATGTAACAACAAGTGCAACCCTACAAGTGTAAGTGCTCTATTCATCAATTAAAGAAAATTAATCCTAATCAGATGTTCATATGAAGGAATACAGCCATAGCAAATCAGCAATAATAATTAAAAGTCCATTTCAAATCTCTTTGGTGAGCGGTGAAATGATCTGACATAGCCAGGCTGCCTGATCCTTTTTGCAGAGTTGTATAAATGTGCAATTAGGTGAAAATTCCTAGCTGTTTAACATGGTCATCTTTACTACTCAAGCTGCAGTTGTTTCTAATGAAGACATGCTTCCATGTGCACCCCAAGTGGGAAAAATGTATAAGTTGTAACAGTCAAGAACATGTCCGCTCTGAGAGACAAGTCCGTAATACACAGGGCTTTGCCACAGAGGTCACCACGGTGTTGCAAAGATTTTAAACAAATCGTACCTGCTTTGGAGGGGGCTACCTGAAACAGTCAGGAACGCACAGCTCTGTCACGTTACATCGTGGTTTTTTTCTTTTCTTTAGGTCAGCTTGTAAATGAGCTGCCACGTGCCTCTCTGCAAGGGAAATAGCCTTGGGACACAAGCGAAACAATCCAGGTGAAGGGCAGCCCAACTATGTGTTCAGGTATGATGCACTGTGGGGTAGGTGGTGGAATCAGATTTAAGATCATGTGTAGTCTGCCTAGACTCTCAACAGGTCACCTGCTTCCTAGTGATAGAGCCAAGGCTTAAAGTTGGGGCCCGTTAGCTGAGGGCCATCTTAAGGGATAGGTTTGCAGTCTCGGACACCCAGAGTGAACTAACCTCCCATTGCTACTCTACATGAAGTACAAGGTACTAACTTCCCTACTATATGAATGTTAATTGATCCAACTATCTGAAACTGCCATAACTCTGAAAATCCTGCATCTTGTGTTGCTTGACTGGCGTGCAAACCAGGCTCACCGAAGTGTATATTACTTTAGGATTCTGTCTTTCACTTTCATTTCCAACTCACTCAGCCACAGCATCATAACTATTACTGTTTCTTTTACAGTTGATTTCAAGTCATTGTAAGGTATTCCTGAAAAAGAACATGGAGTCTCATTCTCTGAATTTTTCAAAGTCAGAGTGAGAAGAAAACATCCTTCCCTGTGAGCATGGGATAAACTCTGAATTCTCTCAGAATCCTTCCCAACCTGAGTCTCTGATTGTTATTAATCAATTAAATCTTAAGAGATACCCAGCAAGTCCACTTCTAGAAATCTTTCCTACAGAAATACTAGTACAAGTTTATAAAAATAAACATGTTCACTACAACATTGCTTTTAATCGCAAAAATGTGAAATGATCTAAATGGCCAGCAGTTGAAGAATGGTTTATTAAGGACCATCCAAACCAAAGAACACCATGCAGCCATTAAAAATAATAAGATATGTCTTGAGAAAAGAAATATTTCCTGCCATATCAGTAAACAAAGGATGTCACACTCATCAGCGATTGCAGTCCTCCAACAAGAGCCCGTGAGCCCTGAGGAAACTCAGGAAGAAAAGAATACCTGCCATCTAGCAGCCATCAGACTGTAGCCACTGCCTACCGTGGGCCCTGAGGAAACTCAGGATGTGAAAACACAGGATACAGTCCCCAGAGAGCTGAGGTGCATATCAAAGGAATGATTTCAGTGAGCCCAGACTCTTGCATCTTCCCATACAAAGAAAAGCGCTAAATTCCTTAACTTGGGATATCTGCTTTTCTTTAATTTACAATAATCTTTTGATGTTCCTGACTACCTGCCCTTTGTTACAAAACTTCTGTGTAACCTGGCTCCCCCATTGCCTCCTCGGAGCAGTTCTCTCAGGGTTACTGGAAATGCTGCCTCCCGGGCTTGAAGTCCTAAAAATTCCCACTGAATAAAACATAACTCTCAACTTTTAGGTTGTGAACAATTTTTTAAGTCCACAGTCTCTTTTGACAGGAAAAGGACTTCAGTGAAAAAAGGAAAACGCAGAACAAAACATATAGTGTGTTACCATTTGGGGGGAAAATACAACTGTGTATGTATATAAATAAACATATACATGGAGAATATGGAGGTATATGAAACAAAAAGATGTTTTAGAGAGCTGTAAGTATAAATATATAGCTATGCATATTTCTGTTATGTGACATTCAGGTAGAAATATTTCTATTATATACTTATATATACACACATTTGCACATGCATAGAAAAATCAGGAAGAATAAGTCAGCTTGGGCTGCAATAAGAAATACCATGAACTGGGTGACTGAAACAACATTTATTTCTCATAGTTTTGGAGGCTGGGAAGTCCAAGATCAAAGTACTAGTAGATTTGGTTCTTGGTGAGGGCCTGCTTCCTGGCTTATAGACAGCCACCTTTTTGCTATATCCTTACAAAGTGGGGAAAGAGAGAGAGAGACAGAGGAACCAAGCCTCTGGAAAGTGAGATCGGGAAAGGAGGACTTTAACTTTTTACTTGTACATATTGTTGTATTTATTTAGATTTCTAAGCAATTCCCCAACATTGAGACACCCTTCCTCTCCTGCATTCCAAACAAGTTTAGAAGTAATACAAAAATAAAACAGATGAGAGGCTAGAATATAACCTTCATTACTTACTGATTGAGACCGGGGTGAAGGAAGTAGCTTAGTGTGAAAGCCAAAACAAGCCTAGCTGTCTAAACTACAGAATCAGGCCATCTCCACAAGCCAAGCCAGTGCTGGGCTGGGGTGGGCTCCCAGCCTCAGGAAGAATGTGGCTCTCAGTAGGCAGGCCCTTCTACAGCTAGAAGGAGGGTGGCAGTAAGCTGAGCTGGCTCACTTACTTACTCCAAATTTACCCATTAGGTAAGTTGCTCTCCTTCTAGAGCAGAGTGAGAAAAGCGGTCTGTTAAGAAGGAGTATAATCTTTGTCCGAGAAAGTAGTAGTGGTGGTGGCTCAATCTACCTTGCAATAAGTTAAAGAGTAAATGGTGAGAAGCCAGAAGCAAGAAAGTAGACAAGTCAGGAAGAACTGAAAGAAAGGAAACAGAGTAGGGAATTTAGGAATGGGTTGTTTTTTTTTTTTAAGGACGAAGCCAACAAAATGTCAAACGTGGAAAGTAGAAGACTCAAAATAATTTACAGCAAGAATCTAAGCACAGTGGTGGAATCATGGACACAAGTGAAGTTGGATGCCTCTTACTGAGACATAAATAAAAGGGAAGAAAGAGGAAAAGCCACAGTGATTTGACGCACAGTTGAAGGAAAAAATTGAGTTCATATCACAGGATCAGCTTTATAAAAAGGTAGATAGATACTAGGGCTACAGCCAGACAACAAAATTAAACTTGCAAACTGCCACAGGACTGGCTATACTAAAGTCATGACAAAACTCAGAAGAACCAAGACCTACCTGTAAATGTTTTATCATACTATGACACCTTTGAGAAATTATGTGATCTATTATTTACAAGACACTGCTTAGATTACATTGATGTATATATACTCTATATCATTCAACATCATGCATCATAATATTACTGATTCACGTGCTCCTTTGTCCCAGGGAACACTAGGGAATAAAGGTTTTGATGAATAACAATGGTTTAAGCTTGACCAGCCCCATGCAATTTTTCACTGCAATTCTGGCTACCATTACACTATATTCCCCAAATCACAGCGCAGTATAAAGTAAAATGAAACAGACCAAAGAAACTGGTGGAAAGATTCATAGTCTAAAAGTCTGGCTCCATACTTTTAACTGATAGAGACTAAAATTTCTGCACTGGAAAAAGTTTCTGTTTTCACTGATCTATTTTCATGCCATGGTTTCAGTGGCCACAAAAGTCCTTCTGGTAACAGATTCTTCTGGTAAACAGTTTTCTGTGAATTTAAAAAAAGATGGAAAAGCTTTATATCTTTCAACAGTCCCCAAAGTTATATCCTTCATCAGGTTTTTAAGTTACATTCCTAGTCTCCATGCCTCAGTGTGGTTTAATTTTACAACCAGCTGCCCTCTCTTAACTAGCAGTTTTTGACATCATTCAGGTTTTGTAAAATGTGTGCTACAGCCCTTACTTGGGCTTCTCGGCTGCTACTAAAGTTATACGGCACTGGTTAAGTGTGGAGGCTGGCACCAGAGAGGATCCATAATGGTGATTATCATGCAAATCAGCCTGCTGCAAGTCCAGCTCCTCCGGAGGACTTCCAGAGCTCGGCTTCCCCCAGTCGCTTCATTGTCTCCAGGATAAAGCGAGCCATCTTAGCTGCTAACACTGGACGCAATTGAGATTGGTTCTCCTGACAGAGATTAATGGGCAGCAATGAATCTTTCACTTGGGGTAGAAATATGATTTTATTTAAGAAAATAACCATACATAATTGGGCTGCTGTCATTTTAAATTTTAATGGTGAGAGTAATATGGAGGCTTCTGGAACTTTAAATTACAACTTTCAGAAGCTTCACACTGAATCTTTCAATTATTCTCTGTAAGTACCTTCTCAAAGCATGTGCCACCATGACATTGATATCACAATTCAAATCTAAATTCAAAACTGACTGCAAGACTATATGAGCTATGTGCTGGCGTGCTGGCTGCCTCATTTTATCTTTGAACATCTGACGAGGCGAATCAGGAGGCACTCTCCCAAAGCCCAGCCAGCTGTTTCCCAAATATTCAAATACCCTGGCATGCAGAAGAACCTTTCAGATTTCCCCACATCAAAATTCGTGAAGACCCCCTATTTTTCCCGTTAGTCTCTGGCTCACCTACATCCTTCCACACAGGCCCGCCTGACTCACTCAGCTAAGTGGCCGCTCTTGCTCGCTCGTTCGCTCACTCACCTCTCGGGTTCCCCCACTCCAGCAACTGGATCCAGTGTGCTGCAGAACGGCAGCTAGTTCAGACAAAACCATGGGGGAGAGTTTTTCAAGTCTGCATTTCCTTGAAGTGGATCTGAAAGAGGGGCTGAGCTGATATTTGTAGTAGTAGGAAGACAGAGAGCAAAGAGAGTATGTGAATTTTATTTAAAATACATTCATTAGACTGGAGCGAAAATGGAATTGGGAAGACAGTCGCAAGGGAAATGTGAAAAGGCTTCTTCCTCTTACTTTTACTTCGGTGTCTTAACTCCCTTGTTATATACCTATTTTCTTTAATCATTTTAATATTTTTTATCTCCATATTAAAACAAGTGGAAATGAATAATTATTTATAGGTTTAGCTTTAGACTGCTTCAATTATTTTAAAGAGTCCCCTACCTCAGTAAAAACAGTGCCAAATATACAACTGTAAATAACTAAATCCAGCTGCACTAATGAATCCACAGTAAAAGACAACCGTTATTTCACATTTTAAAGGTCCTGAAGCAATTTTCCTCAGCTGGATGACTTAGAATAGAGGCTATGGACAGCATGTGGGAAGTTTAGAAGGAGAAGGGGACTAAGGTGCCACAGACAACAGCCTCTATCCAAACGGCTGGTCAAATTTCCTGGACACCAAAACCCGGGTTTCCAGCTGGGTGAGGGGTTCTCGATTCCTTCCATAAAACTTGAATCTTTACTTGTTCGTTTCCTGTGATGCGTTTACACTTGGACAGAAGGGGCACAGCAGGGATGCTTTCAGGGCACATCTAGAGGGAAGCCAATCTCACAGGAGTCATGGATGCCAGATGTCAAGCCAGTGTGTACTGCTGAGCGTGCTCTGAGGATCCCGCATCGGCACCAAATCATGGTCTGAGGAAACTGCTGTCCTGATCTGGTAGAAATTTATGTCATTTTAAGAATAATCACAGTAATAAAAGAAGCTGCTATTATGAATGTAAAAATTACCTGAGAGCCAGACAGGCCAATGACGTTCCTGTTCTGCCAGTCAAGTATATTCACTCCATCAACCCAAACCATCATAAGACAATTTACTCCTGGGAGCCACAGGTGGTAAAGGTTAGGAGGCCTAAGCGTGGAGTGGCCGTAACAAGGATGCTGACTGACAGTATTTCTTGAAAACAGCCTCAAACATTGTTTTGCACTGAGATCAGGACTATGGTGCCCTAGTGGGCATATATCTAAGTCACTGATCATGGACAGGGAAACAAAATGTTTAAAACCCACATTGATTTTGGAGCCCAAAGCAGTACAATTACATATCCTGTCTGACTTGAATATTTAAGGCTTGTGAAGTGTTTCAAACACAAAACAGTTCTACATAAATCATTTACCCAAACATTTACTGTGCTCCTATTATATGCCAAGTATTATATACTGTGATAAACCAGTTTTGCTTAAAGAATAATCTTCAAACTACTGGATTTCTCTGCAGAATTTAGTACCATGGCTTGTCCCTTCATCTTAAAGTTCCTTCACATATGTAAAAGTTCTCTCCCTCTTAGAGGAGTCTACTTCTTAGCCCGCTCTGTCCCTTCTCACTAATTCCTTTTCCACAGCCCTGTCCTCATCTCCCACTAAATCAAGAAGGAGTGAAGGGTAGTATATCAAAATCGTATGGGGGACATTTTTAAAAACTATACAGGTACTTTCCACCCCCGTTTGAGAATCATTACCTATGTGAATCACTCACTATTTCTATCTGGAGTAAATCATATCCCATAAAAGTTTGGGGATGAAAAAAACAAACAAGAATAAGCTGAAGATCTCTGGACTAAACACTTCCTCTTGATGATATTATCACCTATATGTTGATTTCAAAAATAACATTTTAAGGGAATTCCCTGCAGGTCCAGTGGTTAGAACTCAGCACTTTCACTGCAGTGGCCCGGGTTCAATCCCTGGTGGGGAAACTAAGATCCCACAAGCCACATGGCTCAAAAAAACATTTTACATGTGCAAATGCCTGGTGGGCCTCTGTTTTCAAATGACCTATTAACTCACACTCAGTAAGTGCAACATCAGATCTATCACCTTTATTTTTTTTCTTCTCTTCCCTTTCTTACTAGCATCTACTCAGTGGATACTTCACATCCCCCATTCCCACCCCACATACAACAAATCTGTTTCCAGACACTTCCTCTTCTTCCTCAAGGATACATCTTAGTTTGTCAACCATGTGCCAGACCCCATCTGGGCCTCTGCAGCAGCCTCCTCAGTCCTCCCTACCAGCAGCCTCTCCACTCCAAATTATTCTCCTCATGGTCCTGATTCCTACTGATTATAGCAGGAAATCCTAGAATGCAGCACTCAAAATATACAAGATGATTTTTGATACCAAATAGACCAACTTTTTATATATTTATATTTTTAATAGGTTTAAAAAAGAATTAACACCTTGAATTGGGATTTTAAGTTAATATTAAGTTTGCATTTAAAGTAAATTGTTGTATAAAAATTGGACAATTTAAATAAAAATCTAACTCCGAGTATGCAGACATTTTTAAAAATTTATTTATTTTATTTATTTACTTTTGGCTGCTTTGGTTCTTTGTTGCTGTACATGGCTTTCTCTAGTTGTGGTGAGCGGGGCTACTCTTCATTGCTGTGCGCGAATTTGTCATTGCAGTGGCTTCTCTTGTTGCGGAGCAAGGTCTGTAGGCACGTAGGCTTCAGTAGTTGTG
The DNA here is from genome assembly GCF_964374135.1 of Grampus griseus. Taxonomy (NCBI): domain Eukaryota; kingdom Metazoa; phylum Chordata; class Mammalia; order Artiodactyla; family Delphinidae; genus Grampus; species Grampus griseus. The sequence continues at coordinate 74,548,936 of NC_139019.1, forward strand.
GCACGTGGGCTCAGTAGTTGTGGCTCGTGGGCTCTAGAGCACAGGCTCAGTAGTTGTGGCGCACGGGCTTAGTTGCTCCGCAGCATGTGGGATCTTCCCAGACCAGGGTTCGAACCCGTGTCCCCTGCATTGGCAGGCAGATTCTTAACCACTGCGGCACCAGGGAAGCCCCAGACATTTTTTAAAAGATAAAAGTGGTACATGAGTCAGTGAAGTATTGGGAAGCTTAGTCCTACAAAATAGGTCCAAACTTCTTAACGTGATATTGTAAACGTTACACATCATCTTCAGCTACTTCTTCCTCCTACATTCCTTGCACTTTACTCAGACCTTTTGTGGATTAGCTTAGCTGATACAAAACACCCCAAATCTAATAGGTAAAACATTTTATTTAGTTCATAATTGTGCAACTCAGGTGGGTCATCCTGTCCAGGCTGACAACAGATTTCCCCAGGACTCTCCCTGTGTCCATGGTCAGTGGTGGATTAGCTCGTAACTAAATAATCCAAGATGATCTCACTCACAGGTCTAGTGCTTAGCAGACTATCAGCCAGAGCCTCTGCTCTCCTACAGGTGGCTACTTATCCTCCAGCAGGACAACCTAGGCTCATTCACAATATGATCTCAGGGTTCCAAGTACAGAAGCCCCACTGCACAAGCACTTCTCAAATCTCTGCTGGTTTCATATTTACTAATGTCCATTGGCCAAAGTCAGTCACATGATCAATCCAAATTCAGTGATGGGGAAACAGACTCCACTTCTTAATGGAAGGATTTTCAGTATCACATTTCCAGGAGTTGGATGCAGGAAAGGGAAGAACTTGTGACCATTTTTACAATCTACCACTCTTACCACATTCCAAACATGCCAGACATATACACGCATGTGCTCATGCTATTCCCATCACCTGAAATGAATTATCAACTTCCTTCTGTCCTTCTGGCAAATTCTTCCTTCTTGTCCTTCAAGGTTCTGCTCAAATACAACATTCCTTGACATCTTCCCTCAAATTAATTATACCTTCGTATGTTTCCATGATCCCTTGTATATGCATCTATTATAGCATTCAGTGAATTGTATTATAGTTACTTATAACGTCTCCCTAACTAAACTGTCTTTGTACCATCAGCATAGTACCTGGCAAAGAATAGGCATTCAATAAATACTCACTAAATTGAATTTAATTGAAAAAAATCAAAACAAAGATTAAAGTCTTCCTCAAATAAGACTACATTTAAAGACTTAAGATGCAACTATACAAAACTGACCTTATGAGTTAGGAGGACTAATTAGATCCACCTCATCTAATTTGAAGGGCACTAGGGTAATGCTCCCAGTCAAAAGCATTTTTCCTGTGGAACTGGCACAAAGCCTGAACTTCCAGCATAGATTATCCTAGGTCCTAAAATGTTTTGCTGTAGTGCAAAGAGCACAGGCTTTGGAGTCTGAAACACTAGGACTCAAAACCTAGCTATTTGTGTGATCTTAACAGCTTAATATGTTTCTCTGCACCAGTCTTTTGCAGTAACGTATGTAAAGAACCTAGCACAGTGCTTGCCATACACCTCACACACATCAAACCCCAGAGTCTCCTCTTAGAAAAGCAAATGACCTGGGATGAAGTAACCTCAAGCCTTTATCCTTAACATCTGAGGAGAGTGGGGGAAAAAAGGTAAGAAAAATAGTGTGGAAGTAAAGAAAGGGATAATAGCTTAAAAACTTCACAATTTAACTGAGAGCCAGGCCTGCGGCTAGTAATTACACAGTTGCATCAGTATTCAGGGACCCCATGATGGAGTAAAAGTCCCCCCCGCCTCCAGAGTATACAGTGACTATATCTGGTGATACAGGACTTAGGAATTTCTGCATAATTTTGCTGGGCATCAATATGTAGTCAACATTTATACACATACTCAGGCAAGACTACTGGGGAGAGAGTTAAGGAAAAATAAGAGTTTTTAAAAATGATGTTACGCTAATCTTTTTAATTCCCTCACGTTTTTCCTTCTACATTTAACAGGGGTAGTTGTGGTAAACAAGATTTTTTTCTCCCAAGGAAACCATTTTTAAGTGAAAAAAATGAAAAGCACATTACAAACACACAATTCTAAACTTCAAATTACATCACTTCTAAAGAAAATGTTACCATTGAAATCAATATAAAGTGAGTTTAGACACACTGAAGTCCTGTTTCAAAGTTAAGCCAAATTTACTACATTTTAATAGAATCTTTAAACCTCCAAAATCCAAGTAGGAACTTGTCTCCTGTAAAAGTCTCTACAGTCGTCCCTCCTGAGGCTGTTCTCACACCTCAATGGCAACTCTGGAACACTTCTGCACTTAATGTGCACTAGATCAATCTATATTTGTTGATATCTAGCCCTATAAATGAATCTCCACTATTTTCCTGCTTTCTTTCACCCCAGCTTCACTGTAAACTTCCTGGTACCCAGGATTTTCCTAATCCACTGCTCCCCACTCCCAGCACCCAGACTGTACTCAATAAATATTAATTTATGGCTGGCAAGAAAATGTATAAGTAGTATTTGCTGATGGTAAATTCACTGGTCCATTCAAGTTCAGATTAAGACCTCTAGAGACCCTAAGAACTGAAAAATTATGGTGTCCCACACACACAAATCAAAATCAAAATAATACTAAAGCAGAAAGCACAAAACTTACACATATGTTCAAATTAAAATAACTTATGGTGGCAAAATTTTAGATAAGCTCATCAAAGGCTGAACTCCTCTCATTCTTTCCCCTGTGAGGTGAGTGTACGAGAGAGAGAGAGAGAGAGAGAGAGAGAAAGAGAGAGACAGAGACAGAGAGAGACAGAGAGAGAGACACGGGGGGGAGAGAGAGAGAGACAGAGAGAGAGAGAGAGACACACACACACGGTGGGGGGGGGGGAGAGAGGGAGGGAGAGAAAGTTGTCTCTGATTTCCTGGTGCTTGGTCTGCCATAGGATACTCCAATTCTTGGTCCACTTCATAAAACTATGTCAGAATATTAATTATGAATATATATGGCTTCAGAGCTACAAAAAGGAATCAGATAATTGCCTAAATCCATATGTATATTAGCTGTTCCCTTGCAAGTGTCCAAATTCTACTACAGATATGTAGCAGGACAGCTTAAAATGAATAGAAACAACATAATATATTGTTTTGCCTGCTGTTACAACTGTATTGTAGTTGTATACAGAAAAGGAGGTGTAATAAATGATTCTCAGAAATGACTCAGAAGCACAAGTACCTTGCATTTTATTTCATTAGACTCCAATATTTGATAAAAGCAATAAGCACCAAATTATATTTGAATAAACCTTTCATAAATAATGTTTTCACAGTCATCACAAAGTCTAGAATGCAGAGACAAATTGCAAGCCAAAGTAAAACCACCATAGTTTTCTAAAACTATGCAATTAAAACTAAAGTATTTTCACTTATACTGTGATTCTCATATTCATAGTAATAGATATTGGTTAATATTTCCATTAAATTTGAACATTTTATGCTTATATATAATTCTTTCAGCTAAACTTTTTCCACTTTAATATTTTAAAATGTGAATGTGTTCTGTATGAGTTGAATACTTTATTTCAACATAACAAGTAGACCTTTTCTAATGTTTGGATTCCTAGGAAAACAGCATAGAGAAATCAGAAAATTCTTTTGAGTGATTATAAAGGTACTTTACTTCTGATTATATAGGCGCCTTAAAACAGGAAGTTTTTAAAACCCTATACTGACAGTAAAATGCAACAAGAATGTAAATTTAGGAATGAAATTGAATAATTTAGTAGCTTGTCATGTGATCAGACATGATTGGTCTTCCCTGTGTCCAATTTTTCTTAATTTTATTTATTTATTTATTTTTGCGGTACACGGGCCTCTCACTGCTGTGGCCTCTCCCATCACGGAGCACAGGCTCTGGACGTGCAGGCCCAGCGGCCATGGCCCACAGGCCCAGCCACTCCACGGCATGTGGGATCCTCCCGGACCGGGGCACGAACCCGTGTCCCCTGCATCGGCAGGTGGACTCTCAACCACTGCGCCACCAGGGAAGCCCCTTAATTTTATTTTTTAAACAGCAGGTTCTTGTTAGTTATCTATTTTATACATATTAGTGTATATATGTCAATCCCAATCTCCCAATTCATCCCACCACCACCCCTCCCCCGCTTGCCCCCTTGGTGTCCATAGGTTTGTTCTCTACATCTGTGTCTCTATTTCTGCCTTGCAAACCGGTTCATCTGTACCATTTTTCTAGATTCCACATATATGCATTAATATACAATGCTCGTTTTTCTCTTTCTGACTTACTTCAAGCTCTATGACAGTCTCTAGGTCCATCCACATCTCTACAAATGACCCAATTTCATTCCTTTTTATGGCTGAGTAATATTCCATTGTATATATGTACCATATCTTCTTTATCCATTCATCTGTCGATGGGCATTTAGCTTGTGTCCATGACCTGTCTATTGTAAATAGTGCTGCAGTGAACATTGGGGTGTATGTGTTTTTTTGAATTATGGTTTTCTTGGGGTATATGACACATATTGGGATTGCTGGGTCATATGGTAATTCTATTTTTAGTTACTTAAGGAACCTCTATACTGTTCTCCATAGTGGCTGCATCAATTTACATTCCTACCACAGTACAAGAGGGTTCCCTTTTCTCCACACCCTCTCCAGCATTTGTTGTTTGTAGATTTTCTGATGATGATGCCCATTCTAACTGGTGTGAGGTGATACCTCATTGCAGTTTTGATTTGCATTTCTCTAATAATTAGTGATGTTGACAAGCTTTTCATGTGCCTCCTGGTCATCTGTATGTCCTCTTTGGAGGTCTATTTAGGTCTATTTAGGTCTTCTGCCCATTTTTTCATTGGGTTATTTGTTTTTTTAATATTGAGCTGCATGAGCTGTTTATATATTTTGGAGATTAATCCTCTGTCCATTGATTCACTTGCAAATATTTTCTCCCATTCTGAGGGTTGTCTTTTCATCTTGTTTATAATTTCCTTTGCTGTGCAAAAGCTTTTAAGTTTAATTAGGTCCCATTTGATTATTTTTGTTTTCATTTCCATTACTCTAAGAGGTGGGTCAAAAAAGATCTTGCTGTGATTTACGTCAAAGAGTGTTCTGCATATGTTTTCCTCTAAGAGATCTATAGTGTCCAGTCTTACATTTAGGTCTTTAATACATTTTGAGTTTATTTTTGTGTATGGTGTTAGGGAGTGTTCTAATTTCATTCTTTTACATGTAGCTGTCCCATTTTCCCAGCACCACTTATTGAAGAGGCTGTCTTTTCTCCATTGTATATCCTTGCCTCCTTTGTCAAAGATTAGTTGACCATGGGTGCAGGGGTTTATCTCTGGGCTCTCTAACCTATCCCACTGATCTATATTTCTGTTTTTGTGCCAGTATCATATTGTCTTGATTACAGTAGCTTTTTAGTATAGTCTGAAGTTGGGAAGTCTGGTTCCTCCAGCTCCACTTTTTTCCCTCAAGATTGCTTTGGCTATTCGGGGTCTTTTGTGTCTCCATACAAATTTTAAGAATTTTTCTTCTAGTTCTGTAAAAAATGCCATTGGTAATTTGATAGGGATTGCACTGAATCTGTAGATTGCTTTGGGTAGTATAGTGATTTTCACAGTATTGATTCTTCCAATCCAAGAACATGGTATATCTCTCCATCTGTTTGTATCATCTTTGATTTCTTTCATCAGTGTCTTACGGTTTTCTGAGTACAGGTCTTTGACCTCCTTAGGTAGGTTTATTCCTAGGTATTTTATTCTTTTTGTTGCAATGGTGAATGGGATTGTTTCCTTAATTTCTCTTTCTGATCTTTCGTTGTTAGTGTATAGGAATTCAAGAGATTTCTGTGCATTAGTTTTGTATCCTGAAACTTTACCAAATTCATTGATTAGCTCTAGTAGTTTTCTGGTGGCATCTTTATGATTCTCTATGTATAGTATCATGTCATCTGCAAACAGTGATAGTTTTACTTATTTTCCAATTTGGATTCCTTTTATTTCTTTTTCTTCTCTGACTGCCATGGCTAGGACTTCCAAAACTATGTTGAATAATAGTGGCGAGAGTGGACATCCTTGTCTTGTTACTGATCTTAGAGGAAATGCTTTCAGTTTTTCACCATTAAGAATGGTGTTTGCTGTGGGTTTGTCGTATTTGGCCCTTATTATGTTGAGTTAGGTTCCCTGTATGCCCACTTTCTGGAGAGCTTTTATCATAAATCGGTGTTGAATTTTGTGAAAAGCTTTCTCTGCATCTACTGAGATGATCATATGGTTTTTATTCTTCAACTTGTTAATATGGTGTATCACATTGATTGATTTGTGTATATTGAAGAATCCTTGCATCCCTGGAATAAATCTCACTTTATCATGATGTATGATCCTTTTAATGTATTGCTGGATCCTGTTTGCTAGTATTTTGTTGAGGATTTTTGCATCTATATTCATCAGTGATATTGGTCTGTAGATTTTGTTTTTGGTGGTACCTTTGTCTGCTTTTGGTATCAGGGTGATGGTGGCCCCGTAGAATGAGTTTGGGAGTGTTCCTTCCTCTGCAGTTTTTTGAAAGAGTTTAAGAAGGATGGGTGTTAGCTCTTCTCTAAATATTTGATAGAATTCACTTGTGAAGCCATCTGGTCCTGGACTTTCGTTTGTTGGAAGATTATTAATCACAGTTTCAATTTCATTACTTGTGATTGGTCTGTTCGTATTTTCTATTTCTTCCTGGTTCAGTCTTGGAAGGTTATACCTTTCTAAGAATTTGTCCATTTCTTCCAGGTTGTCCATTTTACTGGCATAGAGTTGCTTGTAGTAGCCTCTTAGGATGCTTTGTATTTCTGCATTGTCCATTGTAACTGCTCCTTTTTCATTTCTGATTTTATTAATTTGAGTCCTCGCTCTTTTTCTTGATGAGTCTGGCTAGGTTTATCAATTTTGTTTATCTTCTCAAAGAACCCGCTTTTAGTTTTATTGATCTTTGCTATTGTTTTCTTTGTTTCTATTTCATATATTTCTGTTCTGATCTTTATGATTTCTTTCCTTCTACTAACTTTGGGTTTTGTTTTTTCTTCTTTCTCTAGTTCCTTTAGCCGTAAGGTTAAATTGTTTCAGATTTTTCTTGTTTCCTGAGGTAGGATTGTATTGCTATAAATTTCCCTCTTTGAACTGCTTTTGCTGCATCCCATATGTTTTGGATCATCATGTTTTCGTTGTCATTTGTCTCTCGGTATTTTTTATTTCCTCTTTGATTTCTTCAGTGATCTTTTGGTTATTTCATAACGTATTGTTTAGCCTCCATGTGTTTGTGTTTTTCACGTTATTTTCCCCTGTAATTCATTTCTAATCTCATAGTGTTGTGGTTGGAAAAGATGTTTGATATGATTTCAATTTTCTTAAATTTACTGTGGCTTGATTTGTAACCCAAGATGTGATCTATCCCCGAGAATGTTCTCTGTGTACTTGAGAAGAAAGTGTAATCTGCTGTTTTCAGACGGAATGCCTTATTAATATCAATTAAATCTATCTAGTCTATTGTGTCACTTAAAGCTTGTGTTTCCTTATTTTCTGTCTGGATGATGGGTCCATTGGTGTAAGTGAGGTGTTAAAGTCCCCCACAATTATTGTGTTACTGTCGATTTCCTCTTTTTTAGCTCTTAGCATTTGCCTTATGTATTCAGGTGCTCCTATGTTGGTGCATATATATTTATAATTGTTATATCTCCTTCTTGGATTGATCCCTTGATTATTATGTAGTGTCCTTCCTTGTCTCTTGTAACATTCTTTATTTTAAAGTCTATTTTATCTGATATAAGTATTGCTACTCCAGCTTCCATTTGATTTCCATTAGCATGGAATACATTTTTCCACTCCCTCATTTTCACTCTGTATGTGTCTCTAGGTCTGAAGTGGGTCTCTTCTAGATAGCATATATATGGGTCTTGTTTTTGTATCCATTCAGCCAGTCTGCATCTCTGGGTTGGAGCATTTAATCCGTTCACATTTAAGGTAATTATTGATATGTATGTTCCTATTACCATTTTTTAAAATTCTTTTGGGTTTGTTTTTGTAGGTCCTTTTCTTCTCTTGTGGTTTCTACTTAGAGAAGTTCCTTTAACATTTGTTGTAGAGCTGGTTTGGTGGTGCTGAATTCTCTTAGCTTTTGCCTTTGTATGTAAAGCTTTTGATTTCTCCATCAAATCTGAATGAGAGCCTTGATGGATAGAGTATTCCTGGTTGTAGGTTCTTCCCTTTCATCACTTTAAATATATCATGACACTCCCTTCTGGCTTGCAGAGTTTCTGCTGAGAAATCAGCTGTTAACCTTAAGGGAGTTCCCTTGTACGTCATTTGTCGTTTTTCCCTTGTTGCTTTTAATAAATTTTCTTTGTCTTTAATTTTGTCAGTTTGATTACTGTGTGTCTTGGCATGTTTCTCCTTGGGTTTATCCTGCCTGGGACTCTCTGCGCATCCTCGACTTGGGTGGCTATTTCCTTTCCCATGTTAGGGAAGTTTTCGACTATAATCTCCTCAAATATTTTCTTGGGTCCTTTCTCTCTCTCTCTTCTCTTCCTGGACCCCTATAATGCAAATGTTGGGGTGTTTAATGTTGTCCCAGAGGTCTCTTAGGCTGTTTTCGTTTCTTTTCATGCTTTTTTCTTTATTCTGTTCTACAGCAATGATTTCCACCATTCTGTCTTCCAGGTGACTTATCCATTCATCTACCTCAGTTATTCTGCTATTGATTCCTTCTAGTGTATTTTTCATTTCAGTTATTGTATTGTTCATCTCTGTTTGTTTGTTCTTTAATTCTTCTAGGTGTTTGCTCTTTAATTCTTCTAGGTCTTTGTTAAACATTTCTTGCATCTTCTTGATTTTCCTCCATTCTTTTTCCAAGATCCTGGATCATCTTCACTATCATTATTCTGAATTCTTTTTCTGGAAGATTGCCTAGCTCCACTTCATTTAATTGTTCTTCTGGGGTTTTATCTTGTTCCTTCAGCTGGTACATAGTCCTCTGCGTTTTCATTTTGTCTATCTGTGAATGTGGTTTTCGTTCCACAGGCTGCAGTATTGTAGCTCTTCTTGCTTCTGCTGTTTACCCGCTTGTGAATGAGGCTATCTAAGACGATTGTGCAAGCTTCCTGATGGGAGGGACTGGTGGTGGGTAGAGCCAGGTGTTGCTCTGGTGGGCATAGCTCAGTAAACCTTTAATCTGCTTGTCTGCTGATGGGTGGAGCTGAGTTCCCTCCCTGTTGGTTGTTTGGCCTGAGGCAACACAGCACTGGAGGCTACAGGCTCTTTGGTGGGGCTAATGGCAGACTCTAGGAGGGCTCACGCCAAGGAGTACTTCCCAGAACTTCTGCTGCCAGTGTCCTTGTCCCCAGGGTGAGCCACAGCTACCTCCCGCCTCTGCAGGAGGCCCTCCAACACTACCTCCAGGCAGGTAGGTCTGATTCAGTCTCCTATGTGGTCACTACTCCTTCCCCTGAGTCCTGATGCACACATTACTTTGTGTGTGCCCTCCAAGGGTGGAGTCTTTGTTTTCCCCAGTCCTGTCGAAGTCCTGCAATCAAATCCCACTAGCCTTCAAAGTCTGATTCTCTGGGAATTCCTCCTCCCATTGTCAGACCCCCAGGTTGGCAAGCCTGACATGGGGCTCATAATCTTCACTTCAATGGGTGCACTTCTGTGACATAATTGTTCTTCAGTTTGTGAGTCACCCACCCAGCGGTTATGGGATTTGATTTTATTGTGATTGCGCCCCTCCTACCATCTCCTTGTGGCTTCTCCTTTGTCTTTGGATGTGGGGTATCTTTTTTGGTGAGTTCCAGTGTCTTCTCGTTGATGACTGTTCAGCAGTTAGTTGTGATTCCTGTGTTCTCGCAAGAGGGAGCAAGAGCACATCCTTCTACTCTGCCATCTTGAACAAAGCTGTCTTCCCTGTGTCCAATTTAAAAAAAAAAAAAAAGAAAGAAAAGAAAAAGATTTCCCTTGATGGCTTTGGTCTAGGAGTGGATGGTGTATTATGTCCATTAAATAGGAAGCCAAGGATTACATGAACAAATAATATCACAGCTCTGTGGAATGACTGATGGTCTTTGCAAAGGCCTACACTGGTTTCATCTTCCTTGAGATTTTATCACTGATTTGGTCTTAGTCTTGTGAAGTCACTAAGGCCAGCAGAGGTAACAAGTGTTTGATATATGATACTTAAGCCACTTTTGTCAGACTGCATTCATCTTAAGCTACACTCATACTTGGTACTCTTATATGTATACATTCTTGGGCTTTACTTTTTTTCTTGTTTCCACTGAGATATGACAATTATAGTAACACTACCCCCTAAAGTTCTACCAAAATAACATATATCTGTTTCTGTGCAAGGGATGCCTTTTCATTAAATAAATGTGTAGAACAAGCACATTAATATAAGGACTTACCCTTTGTTCATTGCCTTATTTGCACAGCTTACAACATATCCCTTACCTTTTAGCATATATTATCCATTTCAATTCAATCTATTCTTTACAATCTGCAGCAAGCCACAGAAGTTCTCTTTTAGTTGAAAGGAAATTTCAAGGGAGAAGGGGTGTGGAAAAACACACTTAATTTATCCTATTGAAAAGGGACCATTCTAGATGATGTCTGAGCACTTTTGCATTTTCTTACACACTGCAAATCAGCTCAGATATCTTAATCAGTGGCTAGAAACATATCCTTATCAGTAACATATTCATGAAAGATGGTATGTGTATGAGCTGCAAAATGTTTGGCAGAGACCCAGGAATAAAAAAGAAAGAAAGAATATGGTAAAGAGTTGATGGAATAGCTTTGTGTTTCAACCCTATTCATTTGGGGAATTTTCTATCATCTCTGTTTGTTCTGTATGGAAGAATAATAGACCAACGAACAAAATGTCAGATTTCTATTACTTGATTTCATCTGTATTTAGATATACTTATTGTACAGTAATCCAGGATGGAAGCATATCTATACACAGTTGTGTATATAAGAACATACATACATTCTCATGTCTCTTTCTAAATATTCCTATTCATGATACTAACTTATACAAAGCTTATAGCTTTTCTGTTTTGACCAGCTAAGGCACTGTCTAAATAGTATTTCACAAAATCAAGAGTAGTTCCTGACAATTAATTTCTGCAGTCAATGGTCTACTCAAACTGGGCAACTCCCCTTGGAACTTAGAAGCCACAACAGCAGACTGTGTGCATGAAAGAGCAAGACAATTCATTAGCCGATTCTGCAGCAACTCAAAGTGGCGGGGGATGTCAGCCCCTGTTCTGGTGCTTCAATACTAATGAGAGTCATTGCATATTCATAACCTCAAATACAGTCAGCTTCTTGTAAAAACTTTTGTCACCCAGGCTTCATGGCAAGAGCAAAGCACTGCACAAGTCGTGTCGTGGCACTTCCGCCAAGTGAGTGCAAGAACAAGACTGACTGTTTGCAACGCAGCCTGATGCGGAACTGAAAGATGCTGCCCCAAGGGTCCTAAAACTCTGCTTAGTTTGACTGCAAAGCCCTACATAATCAAAGAAACAAAAAGGAGGCAGTGGTGGTGAATGCGTTTGTCTATATATACATATACCCACATATACACCATACATAAAAACTACAGAAAAGAATACTTCAAACAAGGAATCTGGCTTACTGAGTGCTCAGAGTAATTATCTGTTAGGAATGTAGCACCAATCACATCAATTCTTACCATGTTGAAAGAAGAATGGTATGCCCCAGTAAACTTGCTCTCAAGTTGCAGAAACACCACTGCATAGCTTAATAGAAATAGATCTCTAAAACTGTCTGAAGTTTCCCGTCATTACCAGTACCAAAGCTTAGTGAACTGAACCTGTCAGCTCCGCCAAATCTAGAGCTACCTGGAATCCAATTCCTTAGGCAGCTTTTTATGTTGTTGTCACTGCCTCCCTTGCTTTATCATCATCATTATTATGATTAGTTTCCAGAACTGAGCTGTTCAGTGTGCTTGCCAGGAAATCCTAAGGGCCTGGCCCTACACCATTTGACCCTAAAATACCTGTCTGTTTGGGGTAGCTACCAACATCCCCTGGAGTCAGAGAAAGGAAATGTACATTTCAGCACCCACTTTGAAAAAGCCTTGAGCGCTTTTTCACTCATAATGATGTCTTCAGTGGGAATGCCAGCACAGTTCCACATTTTTCTGACAGGCATACAGTCTATAAACTACCCATAAAAATTAAATAAAACAGGACAGTGAAAGAAAAGTTTCTAAATTTGATCACACTTGAGTTGTTAAAAGTTATTTCCAGGTGCATAATGTGTATATATATCTGCATAGAATAAAGACAGATCAGGAATATTAGGAGGATGGTGGGGGTAGATGACGGGGTGTTGCGGGGAAAGGGACTCACCAAACGATCTTACATCTTTAGTCACAGACACACAAGTTTCGAAAATAGAAGGATTTGTGTTTATGATTGATTGAGGTAACTGATTATCCCCAGATATTTTAAGTGTTGAGACATTAAATTGTCAGCTCTATCAGTCTGATTGCAGTAAAACATGAAAACATTGACTTTTGTCTAGTTAGAGAAATTTATTTTTCCCAGAATGACAATCCTTTAAGTAGAAGCCAGGCAGCTTGCCAGCTTTCCATGTCATATACTGAAGTTTGCAAATGCAACGCATATTTTCAAGTGTTTTTCAAGGTTCAATGAACGGTGCATAGGTCTTTTGCAAATAGTCTTGTAATAAACAGATTCCTGCACTACTCTTCATTCTTTAAACCCGAGAAAAGTATTTACTCATCTAGAAGAAAAAAAAACATTGTAGCTTTGTATTCATGGAAAATATGTTACCAGTGCCCTTCAGTTATTTAAAGTATCTCTGAAAAATAATATAACCCCTCTTTGGACCACCATACTGTGAACAAGTTTGATTAATATGTTTTATAAGCCTGAAATAAATGCTCATCATAACTGCCAGTAAGCTGTCAGCTTTCAAAAGTCTTTGTTCCCAGAATGAGTAATTTGTCTGATCCTCTTTAAGAAACCATATTCCAACCTAAAAGGAAGATGTTACAATCAAGTAAATTCTACTAAAATTTGATTGCCGTTAAACAGCCTTATATTCTAGATTCTAGATCCTTGTGTGTACTATATGTGTCCATACTATTTTACACAATAAAAATACCACATTTTATTTGTTATTATTGCTTGTCAGAACACCTGTGCTTTTCACTGGGCAGAACTATAGTTCCAGTGTTTAAAACCTAGTCCATTAAAATAATCAAAAATGTCAGATGTTATATATAGTCAGTCTTTTAAATAAAATCTGTGACGGGGAAATCATTTAAATGATGATTAAAATGAAAACACCAATCAAAAGACAGATGTGGTCATTAATTCCACTGAAGCACCAACATTTCTATATTCTCCAAGCATTTATCATGATCATTAAAATACAGGATGTTCTAAAGACCAGCAAACCATTGAGCCCTCCATGTCTAAGTTCTACAGACAGCAGTAGATAATACCTGGAGAAAAAAGGGTCCCTGAATAGCCAAACAAAGGTACACCAACAAGAACAACTTCTTCCCAATTCCTTTAGCCAATCATCTTGTGCCCTGGAGTGCTGGATTTGGTTGCCCTTAACATAACTCAGAGGGTAATAACTATTATAAATGGTCATTAAATGATCCATCCTCCTATTCCTTTATTCCAACTACCACTGATGTTGCATTGCACAGAACCATTGCATTAGTGGTCCTATGGCAGAACTTTACAAAGCACCCTGTTTATACACTGCCAAGAGTTACAGTTCCTTTTGTCAACATGCTTTCCTCCTCAGCTTACTTCTACCTACTTTCATACCATGCCCATAAAGATTAAAATTACAGATAATTCTCCATTTAACATACCTTTTTAAATTTATATTTCTCTGAAAATCTAAGAAAAAGTAATTTTTATACCAATTGTGTTTTTTTACTTCTATATCACCTTTGTCCATAAGAAGCCATTTTTCATTTTATTATTTTCCAAATTGGCAAGAAACCACAGGTTCTGTATATATACAATCATTTGTATATTGTAAGCATTACTGCCCTTCTTCTTTTTTTTTTTTTTTTTTTTGCGGTACTCGGGCCTCTCACTGTTGTGGCTTCTCCTGTTGCGAAGCACAGGCTCCGGACGCGCAGGCTCAGCGGCCATGGCTCATGGGCCCAGCCGCTCCGCGGCATGTGGGATCTTCCCGGACCAGGGCACGAGCCCGTGTCCCCTGCATCGGCAGGCGGACTCTCAACCACTGCGCCACCAGGGAAGCCCTCCCTTCTTCATTTTGATGTATGCATAATTTAACTTTTAACAAAGTTTATTTTCATTCTTTGTCTGCTCTCTATGCCATAACTACCTCTTATAATTTCAATATACTGTGGCAGTTCTAAAAACAATGTTCTTTCATGTCTTATACACTAATTTTCCCTCTTTTGTCATTTCTCATCTCACAAGGTTTTAGTATTTAGCTCACAAATTAGGTCAAAAGTAGATAGCTTATTTTGTTCCCCTTTGTTGTTGTTTTTTTTCCTTTAAGAAAACTAGAATTCCCTTGCCCCAAATTAAAATGATCTATCTGCTATTCACATCTTATAACAATTCCATAATTTCAGTAGTTCCACAGTGTTTTCTAGACCTTCAAATTCTGTTCTCCTTGAAGTACTATGTACCACAGAAATTATGTTGTTAACTTTAGTAAACACAGGAAAATAACACCTGGCTCAGGTAGGGTTTCTCTCTGACGTTACGGATGATGTTTCC